>NC_062568.1:65287105-65589473 GCF_022837055.1 Prionailurus viverrinus
ACTCAAGAAAATAATTTTAGGACTAATTAGAGACTTAGGTCACAAGAAAGAAATCTCTGAATGTTTAAAAGCCCATATAGTCGTGAAATCCACATAGAACTCTAAAGCCAGAATAGATTCCCATTATTTAGGATTCATTTAAGTGTATTGTTGGCATGAAAATAGAATTATGATAGATTTAATAATAGCTGACATTGATTGAGCATTCACTATGTGCCAGGCTCTATGCTAAGTGGTTTAATGGATTGTCAATTTGAATCCACATAACAGTCCTTCCTGTGACTTGGTACTATTATTATCATCTCCATTTCATAGAAAAGGAATCAAGCTTGGAGAAAGGAAACAACTTGCTCAGGTCACATGGGAAATGATGGAAGTAGCCTTCAAACTGAGGTCATAGGACTCCAAACTTGAAGTACTCTAAAGTACCCCCTCTCTCTGATTCTGTTTCCCTGTTTGCCTCCTAGATCCACTCAGAAGTTAGGATGCCATTTGGATGTAACCCTAACATTTGGCCATTTCATCAAAATGCTAATCTGAAAGTTTAATAGTAATTTACTGGAAAAGTGAGTCTACAGAAATAGGAAAGAGAATATGGTAGATTTTCTCCAGAACTCCCGAAAGTCTTCAAAAAGCAAAAGAAAACAATCCTTAACAGGAGAGCTTCATTTCAGCATTATCTTTTGTGTAAGTTTATATCCCATTTTGCTTATGCTACTTTTAGATTAGGATAAAAGATTTTGGCTTTTGTTGGTAGCATGCCACTCAGGAAAAGGAAAATTACACAGAGATTACTGACATAAAGTGGAGCTGAGAGATTATGGCTTTATATTTGCCACTGAATGTTGTCCATTGCGAATATGCTCATTATCTCTTCATGTTTTTCAGTGGCTCTAAACTTATATTTACTTTTGACAGAAACCCTAAACAATACTTATAATTCCAGACTTGTTTAGAAATGGAGATTGGTTTATAATAGAGAGATAGTGTTGATTTTATTAGTTAATGTTTAAAATCATAAATGCATATAATTTTTGTATATCAGTTAGCTTCAGTAAAGCAAAAATATCCATTTATCATCTCAGACTTAACAGTACAAAACTTCTTAACACTTGCTGTAGTTTCCCTCATACTGGATAAATTTAATCCTCAACTTTCTTTAGTGACAGTATTAAAAAATATGTTTCTGACACCACTGCAAATTAAAAGTGGTTTTCTATGTAGCAATAGTTTTCATTAATAATGCCGTTATTAGTCTAACTCCAGTTCAGATTCTGACACCAGCTAGATGTCCTATAATTCAACTCAATTATGACACGATCTACCTGCGGGGATAGCAACAGATTCCACAGGTTAAGGGCCCAGTGTCACAAAACTCCCCCTCCCCCTACAAACCCACCATGCCAACCTCAAGTCCAGGTTGTCACTTGTGCCTCCATGACTGGCTGCAGATTGGAGGTTCCCATGACCTGCTCCTTGGGCTTGACTATTTGTTAGAGCAGCTATGGAACTTAGAGAAACACTTACTTAAGTTTACCAGTTTATTATAGGAGGATATAACTCAGAACCGCCAGATGGAAGAAATGCATAAGAGTGAGGTATGAAGAAAGGGGTGGAGAGCTTCCAGGCCCTCTCCTGGCCCACCACTCTCCCTCTACCTCCATGGTACATGGAACCTGGAAGCTCTCCAAACTCCATCCTTCTGGGTGTTTATAGAGGCTTTATTACATAGGCATGACTGATTAACTCATTGACTCTTGGCTATAGATTCAACCTCCAACCCATTTTCACCCCACCTCCCCCCAGAGGTAGGTGCTGGGACTGAAAATTTCAACTTTAATCACATCTTTGGATCTTCTGGTGACCAGCCCCCCATCTGCAGGTGACCTTAGGTGACCTAGGGGCTTTCCAGAGTCACCTCATTAACATAACAAAATCACATTTGTCATTCTCTTCTCTTAGGAAAATCAAGGGTTTTAGAGCTCTGTGCTAGGAACAGGGAGAAAGACCAAATTCGTGTTTCTTATTGTAAACCATAATATCATGGTCATGAATCAAAATTACATTTAATTAGAAAGTCTAAAATTCAACAGTTATTTTTATAAAGTCTTATTGATTCTTCACTCATGAAATTACAAAAAACAAAAGTCACAGTACTTCTAACGGAATGTTTTAAATGTTTTCATAAACTTCATTTCTTGCCTAAACTAATATAAAATCATGCAAACCTCAATAAAACTGTACAGATCATCTTGAACTGCCAGAAATAGTAATAATCACAAAATTCCAAATTAAATTTGAAATGTAATGCAGGAGTCCAAAATTGCCTCTGCACACTTCCAATTTAATATGACGTTGGTTTTGCATTCATTATCTTACTGTTATTTATAGAATACTATCAAACTTGGCTCAGCAAAACAGAAATCTTCATCTAGTGTTTTCCCATTATCCTGGGTTTGATCTATGTCTATACATGTAAATTGAAATGAAAAACAGTATTTGTGGATCTGCAAGTAAAAATAAAGCACATTCATCAGGATAATTAAGGATTTCATATTTGTGAGTGCTTACCAGCTGTAAGTCAAAGTTTTATGTACAGTAGTGATACAAAAATATGTAAGTCAAGGTCTTTACCTTAAAGGGTCTTTTACTAAATACAAAGCTTTGATCTTTGAGATCCAGGATTATGTCATTGAGTTTTCTCTGGACAAATAAATATATTCTATCTATCTAAGTTATGATGAGAAAAAGATAAAAAGTAACTATAGACATTTAAGTAGCCATTGACTACTAAAAGCATGTTTTTTGCTTTAAAATAAAGATGTTCATAATTTTGAAAAGGGAAATGTGTGATTTTTAAAAAGCAACATTAATTTTTATCTCTTTTTACTATATACTATATGCATATCAAAACTGATCATTATTTGCTGACATGTTCTACATTAAAATACAGTTTATTTCGGCTTAAAACGCCTAATTAGTTCAAAAGTCGTACTTCTCCATACTCTAGATGAGGAAGCACAGCATCCATATGAAGCCCTAATGGCAACTAAGAGCCAAAGCTTGTAGAGCAAGCATTTAGGTATGATTGCTTTAAAAAATAAATAAATAAAACACCTGTTTGGTTTTGTACATTCATCATATATTTCTAAATGAAGGAAGGAGAAAATATCACCTTCTTTAAAAGTTTTGTCAGCCAAAAAAAACATGTTGAAAATAGATGCTTGAAGAAAAGAAGCAAAATACCAGTGGTCACAAAAGACAGGTAAAAATAATTTGGCTCAGCATACATAGTGATAGCCTGGTTGCTACGGCAACAGAGACACAGAAAGATTATGGATATCTGTTGCCAAGAAGTTTCGTTTTTAATCCCTCCAGTTTGTGTGAGCCTTAGGTTAAGTCAGACCCAGAGACAGAAAGGAAGTTTTGAAAGGAGAGTTTCTTTGCTCATTTGCCCTCATAGCCTAGGGGCTGGGACAAACATAGTTCAAAGTGGGTTGCCTAATGAGAGTAGGCAGAAGGAGTAAATTTTTCATGTTTCACAGGATGAGAATCAGGCAAAGGATTTTTATCAGCTATGGAAATTCCAGAGCAGACATGCCATTGTCTCATACCAGGCAGCACAAGGTCTTGTAATGTTAAGTAGCTGTGAACTGTCCCTAGAGTTAAGAAATTAACTCAACCATGGAATCTTATTCGAAAGGAAATCCCAAATAATACAGTAAAATAAAATAAAATAAAATAAAATAAAATAAAATAAAATAAAATATCCCATTGATTTTCTGGATGGTGATATCCTGGGTAATACATTATCCCCTCTAGCCCTAGTCCTCTATATTGTGGAAGTCACATTTATAATGGAAACTATGTAGTTAGATAATAAACCCTCTAAAACTCAATTGCTTTAAAAGAGTTCATTAAAAAGCAGTTAATCTTCATAGAATTTTAATATTCAAAGAAACTTAAATAACATCTTCCCTAGGTTTTTTTCAAAACTTCCTGATCAATGGAATCATCTGGAACACTTCTCTCTTTCTCCCGTCCATCCCCAACACACATACACTCCCTAGAAAATCGATAAAGTTCAGTGGAGTCCAAGGATTCTGATTTTTAGCAATCTCGATTCCATTTGCAACCTCTACTTTCACATGTTTAAGATGAGACAAATTTGGGAACTATGGATGTAGCTCAATCCTTTCATTATGCAGCTAAAGAAACTAAAAGGAAAACCCAAGTAGAAAGCTAGGTTTTATCTTTCTTTATTGTTATTGTAGGTGTATCTCTTTCTGTAGATTTCTGAATGAGATAAAAACATATTAATTCTTACTTATGCAATTCATATTGGAGAAACAGACTTACTTTCATAGGCAAACTACTGAGTCCAAGAGAAACTACTGCCATTTTCACTTACTGGACAACCCTCTAAGAAACAATCTCCATTTAAGAACATTTTTCTAGAGAACATAGGCTGGAGTGCTCCAAAGTGTCTTCAGAACACTGGTCTCACAAACATTTCCTAGCAGAAAACTTTTCTTATTCAAATAACACCACTGCCATCTCCCCCCCACGGGGGATTACCATAGCAAATTAGCACATTAGAAGTTGTCAAAAGTCCTAATTTACAGAAATCTGTACAACTTTTACTCAATATTTTTGATGACTATTTGCTTGATGGCTATTTGCTTGGCTCAATGTTTCATCTTTTTACCCATTTTTATTTTTTTATTTTTTTTTTTGCTTTTATTTTTTTTAAGATTTTATTTTTAAATAACTCTGCACTCAACATGGGACTCCATCTTACAAGCAAGAGATCATGAGTCATATGCTCAACTGACTGAGCTGGCCAGATGCCCCGTCAGAAACCATTTCTAATGTGTTTATATATAATACATGTATTGATATTCTAAGGAATTCATATTTAAGGGGAGATTCTCTAGGAAATACCAGCCCAGACAAAAGGCTTTTTCGTGGCTAACTATGAGCACTGTAGTTCAACTTAAACGTGGATGTGATAGAAATCTTAAAACTTTTAAAAGAAACAAGGTTGGGATCGGCAGGAGACAATAGAGACGGGAAGAAGGTAGTACATGTTAAGTACATTTTTCTTCCTTATTTTAATGAAGTCTGCCTAGGTTTCTTTTCCAACCATATAGAATTCAGCTTAGAGGAGCTGGAGAAAATCCCATCTCTATTCCTTTTTCTGTTTTAAATACAGCTGTTTCAAATATAACTGTATTTTGAAGCCTACTTCTTTAGAATCACGTAGAAATGGAAAAAAATGTGCAGTGCAGGATCATGAAGGAGAGATTTAACAAGTGTCTTTCTTCTGAGGCTGCCATAGTTGAGGCTGACCTGCTGTGTTTTAGTGGCCATATTGTTGGGAATGGAGAACTTGCTTTTTCTGCCCCTCGTTCCAATATCCAGAGGTTGGTGGTATCACGATATCACTTTAATGGTGGGGAAGGGATGAGGTGGCCTGTGATATGAGGTGAACCAGGTCACATAAACATGCCATTTTCCACAGTTCCTTGGCACTTCTATGTCATTCTGGTGTCTCAGTTCTCCTTTCCAGATGGAGCAGAAAATACTTAAAAATGGTCTGCAGCTAGCTCCGGGTGCCTGTTGATCCTTCTTACATTTGAAGTGAAGAATCAAGCTGACAAATCTCCATACTATTCCTAGGAACACAGTCTTGATTTTCAGGTCATGGCAACAGTGTTAGGTGAAATTGAGTGAAGAAAAGATGTACTGAGAGAAATATCCTAATACTATTTCTTAGTTGACTGGCACCTGTCGGTTGAGCTATGCCATCCTGTTCCAAGTGATAAACTGTCATTTGTAAATTATGCCCATAGCTATATCCATTATTCATGGGCTGGTATTGGAGAATAGTGATTTCAGGCCCCTAAATTTTCCTACCTGCAGGCACCTGAATTACTTCCAAAACTGTTACGTTACCTCGTGTGCCGTTGCAATTTTTCTACCATCATCAGATCCTAACAGCCCACTTTGTGTCTCAGATGAAGACAGCTTCCTCCCCTCCTTTGCCTATATTTCCTTCTACAAAAATGAATGAATAAATCCTAATGAATGAATGTCCAGTAAATGGACAGCAAACTGCAACCATGAGATTTCAGTATAAAGCTAACTGGAAAAAAGAAGAAGTATTTCCCAAAGAACAAGTATTACTGTCTACTGTATACAACTTATTACTTGAAAGTGGGTAAAAATTAAGGCATTAACTTTCTGGATATTAAAAAGAGAAATCATTACCATATTTTTACATTTTAGAATTATTTTATATTATTTATATGATGAATTAAAATAACCCCTCTGCCTAGACTTCTCATTAGTCACTTTAAGATTTTGGATATGCTTCTTACATAGATTTCCTCAAAATTTTTTGCATTTTGGAACCAAATTAGTCCTTTAGAATCAGAGGGGAAAACAATATTTTCAGAGGGAAGTTGAAGGAATCTTGCCTTCAACGAGACAGTTTTGTTCTATCCTGAATCTTGAAACCGACCCCTTTTTTTAAGTTCAGGGAAGATACCAGAGACATAGGTTTTTTTAGTTCCTATTTCCAGCCAGCAATATTGTCGAGCATATCAAACTGCCAATAAAAACATTATTACATGTTGAATGACTGGATTGGGGTACATCGTGACAGTGGCAGTCTTTCTGATTTCTTCACCATGTTTTTGCTTTAGCAGTAAAGACAAAATAACGTAATATAGAGAAATACTCTAGTGCTATTTTGGAGGAAATCTCCTTTACAAAATATAATTGTTCCAATAGTTTTGTAACTTGTGCTCCGTAGGGTAATAGGTGCCAAGAAGCAGGATGGGACCAAAGGGAAGGACCTCTGGGACCCCCACATTATGGCCAGGTTGGTCAGATCCACTTCATTCCAAGTGGCTTTATATATTGACTTTCTCTTAAGGTTTCATATGTGTGTATATGTTTTGAGGAATTTGAAAGGGTCAGACATTAAACTTTGCTCTAGTTCTACTATTTACTTTGTGGTTTCTTTTATCGCAATCTCTGACTTTTTCATTGATTCTAGTCAAGAGTTTATTTTTATAGAGAATTTTGAGATAAGTGAATTATTCAGAGTCCCACAAATTGTTAACTGAATACCCAAGACTCGTACCTTCATTTCTGGACTTGGAGTCCAGGATTTTTTCCACTTGACATGCCCACTTGAGAGCAGGACCATTTTGATTCCTGTATACTCTCCTTTCCACTAAACTGGCAGGATCCCAGAATCTAATCAGCCTCCTAGTCCAACTTCTAACTCCAACCCTCTTCTTTACAGGATAAATTGTTCAAGTAGTGTAGGCACCACTGAATGTGAGTCTTCATAACTAGTTAAAACCAAGTAATCAAACAGACTACTTTTTTGAAGATGAGTATTCTACTACCTGTCTCAAGAATAAGACAGAAAATTAGCTATGTGGGAAAGCAAACAATTTTTTTTAAACACAGTCACTAAAATTTAGACTGTTATTACTCATTTGTTCTGAGAATACTCTCGGGAAAAAAAAATCTGATGCTACTTTTGTGCCAGCAGTTTCAAATGTAGAATTGATATCATCAGGAAGAAACACAATATACAAGAACTTTAAAAAGTCAACAAAGAAAACAGTGAACTTCTGTTCCTTAAGAAATTAGTTTTATCATTGAAAAATAGGATTCCCAAATGAGGTCAAGAGCAGTAATTTGACATTCCAGAATCCCTCTTCCACTATACTTAAAATTAAAATCTATTATCAAAAGACCACAAAGCAATATACAGAAATATATGAGAAACAGGCGCCTTGTGGGTAGGGGAAATAGCTTAAAACTTGATTTAACCAGCATGGCTCCTTGTCCACAGTATTTGAAGAAGTTACAATGTAAAATTTTATAATTATTGATTTTAATTATAAAATTAAGGTAAGACTTTAAAAAATATATTCTATTTTTTTAAGTTTATTTACTTATTTTGAGAGAGAGAGCAGGGGAGGGGAAGAGAGAAAGGGAGAGAAAGAGACTCCCAAGCAGGCTCAGTTCTTTCAGCACAGAGCCCAATGCTGGGCTCAAACTCACGAACAGTGAGTTCATGACCTGAGCAGAAATCAAGAGTCAGATGCTTAACTGACTGAGCCACCCAGGCGCCCCTAAAAATATATTCTATGTTTTAACATGTACATCTCTGTTTCTTACCCATATAGAATATCAAATTAGCTATTTTAAAATTTATGAGTCAAGAGTGGAATTTGAGAATATATTAAAATGAGGAATATACCTTGTTTTTTGTTTTGCATGCTATTTTTATGTCCATAGCTTATGAAGAGTTAATTCTTTATTAGTAAGAGTCCTTTCCTATCCTCAACCCTTGAGGAAAAACCCAGAACACAGTTACTGGTACATAACAGTTCCAGAATTTTCAGTTGCAACATATGAAAATTAACCTGCTAATAGTTGGGATATAATTATATTCACTTGGCACTTGACATTCACTTTGTGTTCCAGAAAACATTAAGAATAGACTTTGAAGTTTATAGGGAAACATTTATTTTTGGTGTAGTTATCCAGTAGAGGAAGGAAAGATTCCTGATTGATCTGTGAAGGTTAGGAGAACCTGCTTCTGGAACATTTTCAACTCCCCGAGTTTCTGTAGCTGCAGAAAGCAACAGACATCAATAATATCATTCTCTTTTCGTGCTTTGGCTTAATGCTTCACTTGAGTGACCTGCCTGCGCATCTTGATTCTGCTTCAAACAATGAGTTTAATGTAGCTATTTAAAAGTACTGGCATTGTTTAAAACAGTTGTTCCCAACACTGACTCAGAGAGAAAACTTTGGTATTTTAATGAGGCAATTCCTTTTTTGCACTATCACCCACATCGACTCACTTCAGTACATCCTTTGGAATTGACTCCTCTCATCTTTCTGGAAAACGTGTGCGCACGCGCGCGCACACACACACACACACACACACACACACACACACACTGCAGAAGACATTTGAATATTTTCTCTCCTCAAAGCACCCTCACACCGCGTATGCTTTCCCCTTTCTTGCCACTTGTGTTCTTACTCCTCACCAACACATACTGTCTGTTCTGAGCAAAGAGTCTCCTTAAGTCTCCATTTTTTCTACTTACAAGACCTGGAGGGCTGCTGGCAGGATTCCTACACTTGCAACATTGTCATCTTCTTCTCTATATATCAAGTCCTACCCATTTCTGAAATCCATAGCATCTCCAGGTGAATATGTCAGCCTTCACAGCTTGCGTTGATCTCTCCTATCCTTAAACTCTAAGGCACTTGGTCTATTTTCATAAAAATAAACAATTTATTTTCATGCTGTTTTATATATCTTGGTAGATAGATGATAGATGGATGGATAGATACACACATACATACATACATACATACATACATACATAATTGATAGATGATAGAGGGAGAGAGATGATAATTATTTGTGTGTATGTGTGCCTTCATAATGACTTTTTTCATCTTTCTAACTATGCCTTGAACAATAGGATTATAACACCTTTCTAAAATATGCCCCTAAAGACCTAACACAGGGCTCATTCATCAACTGGTAGTCAGGCTCAATAAAATGCTATTTCATATAGTATATTGTTGGCACTCATAAAAGAAGATTCTAATTTCTGATAATACTTTGGCAATAAGAAATAAGGAGCTCATATATCCATTCATTTAACATTTTTAAGTTCCTCTAAGTGTCAGGAGGGTCAAATAAGACATATGAAAATTAATTCTACTCCCCCTTGTCCTCTCCTGTTACCTCCTGTTGACCAATGGGAAAAGAGCCAGGAATGATAGGGAGACATTGGACTGGATAGAGCAATTTGGACAGAACTAACCTGGGCTGACCTGTAAGAGGTAGAGACTCTGATACCATTAGCTTCCAAATGGAGATAAAAGAATGTCACCAGGATTCAAATTCCAGCTCCCATCCCTTAATGCTGCCAGTGTTCTTAGCTACATTGTTTGATCCTTCTGCCTTGAATTCGTAATTAGGATCTGAGTAAGGATGATCTATCTTTTCCTTGTTGTAGGCACTCACTAAATGTTTAGTGGCAGGCCCAAGGCAAAATGACAAACAGTTCTCTAATTCTTCAGGTATGTACCGAGTATCTACTCTTGAACAGGCTGCTGTGTTGAAAGTCTGGTTAGAATGGTAACACATCCCCACCATCTAGGTTTGCAGACAAAGATTGAAAGATTAACAGAACCCATTAAAAAGTATGATAAAAATCATACTGTGGAGTAAGGCGTGACCTGAGAAAGGCCATCTAACCTAGTGTGGAGGAGTAAGAGGCAACAGTGCCTCCACTGAAATATGAAGGGAGAAGGTGGACAGAAGCAGCTAGAGACATAAGCAGTGAGGACACACAGTACATACAAACATTCACACAGAGGTTTCCAAGCCAGTGAAATAAGTGAAGCAAAGCCCCAGAAGCCAATGTAGGTAGAGTATGGTGACATAGCTTCCATTTCTGAATTGCCCTCCTATTTCCTGCCTCCTCTTCTTTGACCCCCTTGCACCTAATAACTTCTTACTCTGTTAGGTAGAACATTGTTTCTGGTCTGTATTCCACTCCAAAATACTCCCTCTGTATCCTGGATGACTATCCAATAGACCACCCAAGTGTTTTATAGTAATATACAATATCGGTTAAAAATAAATTCCCCCAGTTCTTCTCATTATAATAAAAATCCATGTTTTCTGAATTTTGCTAATTTGATTGGAGTATTTCATATAAAAAGCTATTTGAAAAACCGGGAGTTTTGGTCTCACTGGGATGTATTTGCATCTTGCAGGAGAAACTCATTAACTCAAATGAATCTTTTATTGATGGAAAGGCCAGGGAGGGAGATGAAGGGATGACGAGCCTAAGAAAAGCTATTTTTAAGAAGCGGGCCTTCTGGTTATGTCTGTATCCTTCCAAACTCCCTGCCACACTACCTTCCTCAGGTATCACTCAACCCCCTGCCATTATCATTTCCCTTTCAGGAGGAGTTCTGGGCTCAGTAAGACAGTCTTCTCCTGATGAAGGAGCATTCATTGTTATTCAAAATAAATTTATAAATGCGGTAGATGGGCTTCCTGTGTTTAGTGTAAACTGAACCATTTACAGGGTAGTATTTGGTCAGGAAAACTAAGAAAAGTGCAATACACCACAGGTGTCTGTTTAAAACAGTAACATTTCAATAAACCTACATTTTTTTTAAATAATAACTCTTATATGAACTAACCAGAACTCAATTTTTTATAGCTTAATCTATGGTTGCCTTCAACTAGAGATTTTCTTTCCTCCCATAAGGTCTTGAAATAGCTTCATTAAACCCTTGAGAAATTATGGTCTCCTTGGCAAAATCATTCTTCACAAAATATCGGTTTATATTTGCAATACCTTCAAATAAAATCTAAGATGAGAATGTCATGAAGTAGAAATTAAAATAAATTCCATCCCTCTATCTTGAGGACCAGCCTGAGTTATTTCTATTCTAAGAAAGACAAAGAGTCAGAAATTAATAGAACTTAAAAAGTGGCATTAATAGGGATTCTATCTAGACCCCTCCAAAGGCATTCCCAGGTAGGTAAAAATATTTTTCTTCAGCTCTTAAAATCTGATTCCAGCTATACATACTTCAGTCATCATACGAGTAAGAACAATCTTCACCACACACACACACACACACACACACACACGCAATTCTTTAATGTTGTATCTCAGGTTTAATTCCACTGCCTCTATCCTTTGGGAACATCATATGTTGTGTACCTATGACATATAAGACACTATCTGCTATACAGAAGCAGTATGCACAGTGATTTCCTCTGATGAGTCTAAGTAGGAAGACTATTTGTAATATATGACATAATAGGAGAATATACTACTAAGCTCTGTATGATTAAAGAGTAACCTGTATAGGCCAGACTATATTTGCGGTTAGCATTCAGGGAAAGGATATATCTGCATAGTCAGGAGAAATTTCATGGAAAACCAGAGTGGGCCTTGAATGGTGAGCAGCGTTTGGAAGTGTGGAGAAGGCATGTGGACATGAGGGTGAGCTGAGGCAAGCCCCAGCTGTGGAATTGAGAAGGGGTGCACGAGAACACACTCCAGTCTCAAAAAAGTTATCATTGTGACTTCACACTTTTTATTCTCCATACCTAATTATTTTAGGTCTTTCTGAGTTCCCTCAGATGAATACCCCTTAAAGTGCTTATCTATCCTGTGAGTATACATGTAAACTCCATTTCTAATCTATAAAAATTGAAACAAAGAGTAAAATATGTATTATTACTTGATTTATGTTTAAATTGTGAGCACGAATTTCTCCTTCAGTTGAATTTTGAGTTGTGTTTTGGGTACTGATCATTTGCTCTCATTAATAAATAAATGTGCTTGCTTGGAATCCACAAGAATATATACAGTTCATAAGCTTTCTATTTCACCAAAAATCCAAGTCCTGGTACTACTCCTAAACATAAACTAAAACCTTTAATTGATATGTAACGGAATCCTTTAGCTAATCAAAAGTTAACATTAGTTTTAAGAGATAAATAATCTATATTCAGTTTATCAGTAAATATTAGATATAAATTCAAGATATTGAAAAACCTTTTATATAATTGAAAAGAAGACTTTTAGATCCTCAGATTCCCTATCCCTGTTAGAGGAAGTTAACATTTTCCAGTAATTGAGTCATCCTTACTTACCTAAATTTAGAGTGCAGTACATCTCCCTCCCTCGTGGTTTCTGTGAACAGATCTGAAGCTTTCAAAATAAAAATTTCCCACATGTTTTATTTGTATCAGTTCTGCTTCCTTCTCAAAAGCGCAAGGAAAGCCCAGGGAGCTACAGTGATTAATGATCTGTTCTAGAGTCTAACCTGCTCTATAAAATGTGCTACATTCCAGAGCATAAAAGAAACTCCGAAGTAGGTCAGGAGCTTAAACTGCCCAAGGGCCTACTTTAGACTAGAGGCAAGCAAGTCTGAAATTAAATTAGCACCAGAATTGCGATGACTCCTGATTCCATGGTTTCCTATTGGACCAGGAAGATGGGGATCTACAGTGTGTAATAAAGCCATAAAAACCAAATTCACTCAGACTTATGCAATTTTTAATTTGCATTAATTCAGATGATGACCTGGTTCAAAATAGTTGTGAGCATTCTCTAAAGTTGAAGTGGAGTGGAGGGGAGAATTTGCAAAATGAATTAAGGAACCATTCAGCCTGTAAGGCTAGAGACCAACAAAATATGATCAAGGATCATTTTAGAAGAGTCACAGAATGAATGTGCCAATTACAAATAATTCTTACTAAACTTGAGATTTTTATAGCAAACAAGTAGATTAAATCTATACGATGTTCACCACCGTGGTAACACATGATGCTCTGGGACCTTAAGCAGGTCACAGCTGCTTGCTGGACAGTCTGTCGGCCACTTCCGTCTCTAATACTATCATCCACGTGGGACAACCACCAGAGCTGCCAAAGCTGTAAAGACACTACTAAGTGGGAAGAGATGGGGTATCAGTGGGAGGTGGTGAATGCTTCTTACAAGAGAGGCCTATATTTCTAGGTCCAGAGAATGACTGCAAGTCTCCAGGCAGCTCTTCCAGGCATGTGAGCCCTACCTGTCTCTAGTCTCACCTCCACGTGCCAACAACATATCTAGCCCACATCAACCCAAATACCATTTCTTCAAGAACGGCTGCCCCACCCTCACCAGACTGGGTTAAATTCACTCAGTTTTACACTCTCATAGCTCCTTCCTTTTATCCTATATTACACAAATCACAATTGTAATCAAATCTTTATCTGTGTAGTTTTTTGTGTCTTGCTTGCCTTCTCCCACGTGTATGTAAGCATGGTGAAGACAGGGGCTTATGTCATATTTCTTTCTAATGGTTTTCCCCATGTCTGATACATCATAGGTGCTCGAGAAATGTCCTATGGATGCATGGATGCATGGATAGCTATATATGAAGAATAGGCATATATTTGAAGAGGCAAAGTGGGGCCAGAGTTCCACCAAAGCCCCTCCTAAACCTTTAGTAGTATTTGGTTTTTAAGATCTAAACAATATTTCACCCAGTAATATCTTTCTATTGAAAGATACTAAAAGTCTTTAAACTGAAAATAAGAAAGGATTATTAATAAAATATATTCTTGGAACAAAATATAATATTTTGCTTCAAATGTGCATCAATATTATTTCCTGGAAAGAAAAAAATGACAAGCTGCTTTCTCTAGGGCCTGCCAAACACACACACACACAAACACACACACACACACACACACAAACACACACACACCACCACCACCACCAACAACAACAACAACAAAAAAAAAAAAAACAGGAAAACTTCCTTCATTTAAAACCTTCCCTTCCCTATCCTATCTCTGAAGCCTACAGGGAAGACCCTGCTGACTTTTTTTCTCAAGTCTGCTTGTCGGGGAAGATAGGACCGAAATTGGGAAAAGAGCCAAAGGAGTAAGACTGTGCCGGGCTCCTTTGTACTCCACACATCCTGGATCTTGGCTTTACCTCTTGCATGCTCTGCTCTTTTACTCTCCAAGGGCTTGTTAAACTCTGAACACTTGTGATGCCTGCAGGGCCTTAGTCTCCTGCTGGGTAAGTCCATAGCTAGGAGAGGAGAGCTCTCAACCCTAAAGAGACATCATGGCAGGAAATTCTGCAGAGTGACAGGAATGATCATAAGCCCTAAATCTTTCAAGATGCTGCCTTTAATTGTTGCCATGTCCCAGGCAAAAATTGCAAACTTTTCTTTTATCCTTTTTTTTCTCTTCTTATTGCTTGTGAATGAGGTTTAAGTGGCTAGCCTAAGCCTTAGATGTCCTGTTTCCTAATTCCTGAAACATAAAAGATGTTCAGGGATGCGTCTTCTGCCCCTGACCAATGCACATTTTTATTGCTGCAATAAAAGCTTCTATTGCAATTGTGGAACTTAACTATATGCATAACTACTTTTTACATCTGAGAAGTTATGTTTCTACCAGAGGTAACAACAGGATCTTACTTTTTGAAGCTTCACATTTGCAAATATTCTCTGGAAAGCTATTCTTTCTTCAACTTCTAAGGGAATGGCATAAAATGCTTTCTGCCATTATCATTTTCTAGAGATAGTATAGGGGTTAACCTCTGTTTGATCAATTATCTCAAGATTTAGTTGTATTTAAAGATGTTTTTAAATGTATTAATAAATGTACTAATGAATCTATAATCTTAAAGATGCAGAGTAAATGATATATAACTTAGCAAAATGGAAGTAATTTGAAATGAACTGGTAAGAACGTGCTTCATTAGTTTAAGATTTACAACCTTTATTTGAAATATATATTACATTAAAGATATAAAATCTACTATAAAAATCACCTCATTTCACCTTCTGTCTTCATAACAAGGTAAATGATAGTCTCAAGATAATGAGTTTTTCTGAATCACTGAATGTATTAAGATGCTCTGAGATATTCTTATCTGACAGTAATCCAGGCAAATATTAATATTTTGGTGCAGCCTTTGGTATAATGAATATGTCTTAGAGGATTAGCACTAGAAGTTTGCTCTGTATATAAAACTCTGGTGTAATTTTGACCAGAAAGTTTCAGGACATTATTTCAGCAGGTTACATTGAGAAAACTGAGGCTTGATAGGTTGAACTTCATTAATGGGTGCCAGACTCCTTTAATGAGATGCCAAGCTTCAGGGGCTTCATCCAGGATCTAAATGGTCAGGACAAGGCTTGCCAATTTGCTTTGCTGAAGGCACAGAGATCCCCCTCAAAAAGGTCTTCTCCAATTGCAGCTTTCTGGGTTAATGTATTCTAGGCTGAGTTATCTCATCCAATGATTGCTGCCCTGGGAATTTCAGTGTTCGTACAAACTAACAACGTCCACCAGACAAGCATCAGCAATACCCAGCTGGCTCTTTGTTCCCCATGGGAAATTTTCTCAGTCAGAGCCTGGTAATTGTTTAGCCCAGCTGCTGCAGTTCCAAGGGTGCCAGCTCATCTGAGCCAACTGTATGCACACAGCTCATGACTCATAAGACTGAGAAATACACATCATAGGGGGGCGGGGCTTCAAGGACTCCATTTTAAATTTGCTCTCTTTTTTGTCAACTGTTTGGGGGAGAATACGTAATGAAAGGCAGTTATTCAAGGGTTACAAATATACTATGCAGTCATGAAATTCCACCATAAGAGTGCATAATAATCTCATCCATATCAAAACGCATTCGCTGTATGTCTCAACAGTCACTTACTTGGCTGTACTCTATGTGTTACAACAACTATACCGTAACAGTGTGGTTTCTTCCATATGCCCGGATGTAGAATAAAGAACTGGCTCGATATCCAGAGCGAGGGGCAATTTGGGTGCAGGCTGGGAGTTCAAGCCCCATTATCTGGCTTCATGCCATGTTAGCTCGCATAAAGGTTCACTCTCAGATCTTCCAAAGTTATACTGGAGATGCCAAAAAATATATTTTGTCAGAAAAGTAGACAAAAACAGATTATATAAACAGTTTGAATTCCTCAGGCCTTTACTGTCAATTAGAGGTAGTAATATCCTCCTGGAAAAATCCACCTACGTAGTATTCTATACACAAATGGCATCATTAAATAGTGTCAACCTGCCACATTTATACCAAGTGTCTCCAGGGGCTGGTGGTATATGTGATGACTCCTGATGTTTTAGTTAGCTGCTACTGAGAAATAAATTACAAAATCTTCATGACTGAAAACAAGCAGCATTTATTATCTCAGTTTCTGTGGGTCAGGAATCAAAGAGAGGTTTAGATAGGTGGCTCTGCTCAGGGCCTTCACAAGGCTGTAAGAAGGTGACAGCATGCACACAGTCATCTCAAGGCTTGGACTAGGGCCGGATCCGCTTCCAAGCTCACTCCTGACTGACCTCAGAAGATCCTCTCCTGACTTCACTCACATGGCCTCCCAACAGGACTGCCTCACACCATGGCAGCTGGCTTCTTCCAGAGCAGCAATCCAAGAGAGACTGACAGAGCACTTGTAGGAATGAAGCCACAGTTTTTTTATAACCTCATATTGAGAGTGACATCCTACTTCATCCACCATATTCTATTCATTAGAAGCAAGTCAGTAAGTTCAGCCTACACTCAAGAGAAGCGATTGGACGAAGACATTGAATACTAGAAAGCAGAATCATCAGGGACCATCATCATAGGGGCTGCCTACCACACTGAGGGTCTCTCTTAGTCTAAAACCTCAGCATTTATCTCTGGAATTATAGCAACCACCTCTAATTAGATCCAGAGCCTAATTTTGATCCCCTCCTATCAACCTACCCATGCTATGGTAAAGTGGTTTTTAAAAACTGCAAATCTGAATATGTCATCTAACAACTCCTAACTGTCTTCAGGAGAATGTCAAACCTTCTTAATATGACACACAAGACCCTTTATGTATGGTGCATAAAGGCAATATCAGATGGTCTCTAAGGTAATGGGCTATAAAGCCAGGCTCCACAATTTATCAGTTTTATGGCCTTGAGCAAGTTTATTAACCTCATTGGGCTTTGATTTCTTTGTCAAAACCTGAGACAACACAGTGTCTAGCACATAGTAAGACCTCAATAAGAATAAGTTGTTATAACTTTCCATTTATCTGAGGCCATTTCACAACATATCATGCAACTAACTAAACCAACCTACAGTGAGGAGGCCATTTTGACTTCTTACAAGGCTGTTTTCTTTGCTTGGGAAGCCTTTCCCTATTCTCCTTTACCTGAGAACTTTTGTTTATGCTTAAATACTCAATTTAGGAGTTCAGTTTTCCTCCTGGGCTAGGTGCATCTTGTATTCCCTCAGCTCACATGCCTAACTGCTTATAGTACTTATCACACTATGTTGTCATTGTCTGTTTTTCTATGGCCTTGTGGAAATGTGAGCTCCTCAAGAGAAAGAATAAATCTTACATTTCTACATCTACAGAGCCTAGCTCAGTGACTGGCACAGAGTATGTCCCCAATATATGTGGTGGAATGATTTACTAAACAAGCAATTTGAGAGATTTCTGATGCAGCCTCCTTCCTTCTCCATTTCTTAATACTACTGCTTGCCCTCACTTATTCATACCTTCACCTACAGGTCCTGGTTCCATAAGAATATTTCAACTATGGCTTTGAAGAGACTGCTGCACGAACTGCTATTCTTTGTTTAGATCAAAGAACATGTTTCTCTTTGCTTGCAGCTCTTAACACACAAATTGGATGAAAACCCATATCTCTTTTATTGATTTCCTTTTATTTGGGCTTTTGAAGTCAACACCTTTGTAATAACTGCATTGCTTCGCAAACCAAACTCCTCAGATAGGCATTTAAGGCTGCACTCAAACTACTTCCTACAGCCCCTTCCATCCACACCATCTCTACACCCCCTTCTTCCTTTGCCTACACACACATACACACACAAACACATGCACACACATACACATACACATACAAACACACGCACACATACTAAACACACACACAAGAATACACACACACACACACACACAAATACATACATATGCAAACACACAAATATATACACAAAAAAACTAACTGCCTGGGATTCAATATGGACACTTCTTAAAATTCAAACTCCTAAGCCTCACCTAGATTCAGAGAGCAGAGGAGAGGAAATGAGCCTTTTGACAAGTTTCATGGGTAATCCTCATACATGGAAAGGCTTGAAGATCATAGCCCTTGTCCCGCTGAATGGTCTTGATGAGCACGTCTGCAAGCTTTACTAGTGTTCCTGAAAAGCATCTCATTTCCAACTGAAAAAAACAATCCCAGTTACCCTTTAAGATTTACTCAAATAGCACCCTTGTCAAGCATTCCTCAATGGCCCCACAGCAGTTGATGGATTCTGTTTGGCCCTTGGCACACATTATGAAAATTATTAGTTTGCATGTTCATTCTCCAGGTCAGTTCAAGAACAAGTTGCGTGCAAGGACCACCTCTGGCAGCACTTTCGGTACAAGATCAAAAGTAGTCATTGTTCAGTGTTACCTGATATTTTAGCTATTACATTAAAATACTATTTTTCTCTCAAATGTGTTATCCTGTATTAGTCTATAAGACTTTACTTTTTAAAACATAAAAAAAATATCATAGGAGTATTAGGCCATAACGTGCCACCTTAACGTTTCAAAGACATTATAATAACGAATATATAGCTTCCCCAAGATATATAAATAGGACATTAAATTAAATTCTTCTGCCAAGACATTTGTTGATAATCTTGCATAATTTGGAATAGCTAACTGCAAACTAGATAATGTACAACTTTTAGTTATATTGGCATAATGGCTTTATATTCCATAGTACAAAGGCATAAGCTCAGATCATATTGGTATTTTTATTTCTATTTGGATGTCCCAGTTATTTTAATACTTTGAAATTGCTGCTGAGTTTTTCTTCTCTCACTGCAACTTGGACTCTATCAGGTGGCCGGTAAACAGACTCCTCCAACTTAAACAGTCACCAAGGTTCAATAACCAAAAGCATTTAAATGCAGCCATTGCTGAGTCTACCACTACCAGGGTGGCTGTTCCAAGATGGGGAGGATCGAGAGGTACGGGCAGCAGAACACCTGAGCAGCTGACAGAGTCAGCTCCTGGCACATAAATGCACAAGCTTGCCAGTTGATCAAGCATGGCAGATTACATTTAGAATTCAGTTGACATACTGATTTCACAACCTTCGGTGAAAGAATCACTTTCGGCTTTCCTGTGACATGTCGTCTGCTGACTAACTTCTTCCCCAAAGCCAGGCAATTTACATAGCTTTCCAGTCTTCAGTCAGTGGGGGATTCTTTAGGCTGTATGGTTTTCCTTTTAATATCTTGTGAATTCCCAGAACAAAGCTTTCTCCACTATCATTAGAAGGAATTAAAACCTATCATGGAATCGTATAGAATTATTTGTAAATGATATGCTGATTATGGTAATCCACCTCTTTCCCTCAAGAACAGACGTGGGCAAAAGTTGATAAAGCAATGGATCTCTTTATTTTTAAGTGATTCTTTCTCCCTTTAAAATCATTCACTATTACTTTATTGAATATTTAATATATTAGAATCACCTCTCTTCATTCCACAACTTAATTTTGATGCTAATGCCAGTTAAATTGTTCCAAATTTCCTAGACATTAGATAATTTTGAGTATTCTGGCTGAGCACCCATTACTTTAAGCCCATTGCCAGTCCTTAAATTGAATATGGAACCTAAACTAGTCACCATGAAACGTGACTATACAGCATGTATAGTAAGTCACAGCAATGTGGTTTTGATGTCTTCTAAGCTTTCTTTCATGATATGATATTGCCAACCAAAGCTTCCTACCACATTTAACCTGTAGTGTCTCTCTCTTGCTATTTTAGGACTCTAGCCAACATACCAACATTGATACATGAGTGCAGGCGCGCACACACACACGCGCGCGCGCGCTACTATATTTATACACTCATTTGCATCACAGTTATAAGCTTACCCCCTAACCACTGAACTTATAGCGGCAGGGAAAAAGATGCATTCAATTAAACAGAGAGATAAGACAACACACTACTGAGATGTTAAGTTCGATTTCTTGCCATGCTGGGTAAAGTCTGATTACTTTCAGAGGTTGAGTTTAGTTCAAAGGAACCCTCTATAAAAGCAAATATTGAAGATGGATTTGAAAAATAATTGAATGGTGGCCAGTCTGTCTTCTAGGAAAATAGATGCCTTTTCTGGATCCATAGCTGCTTAAAAATGCGTAGAAAAAAGATGAAAAAGAAAGAGATGCATGACTGCATAGTAGGATGCACACTTGCATGGTACTTAGTGGGTTTGGGGGTCAATGTATAATATTAATATACATAGTTAGCTATAGTCAGCTCCTACGTGCATCCTCAAGAATACAGTACACACCATTACTCAGCAGGACTAACTGAATTGTCCCTGTACAGAATAATATCCTTGTGACCAAAATACTTAATCTGGGCAGCTTTCACTCTAGGACATTTCAATTAGCACAAAATACACTTGGGCAGAAATCTTAGCACTCAGTGGTCTGCCTGTATGAAGTCCTGCCCTATCACAGCCATTGCCTATCTAATAAGTGTATAGGATACATCTTATGCTTAAAAATTGCAGTCATGTATTGGGATTCTTTCCTTTTATGATAGAGTTTGAATACAATATCACCAACACAATAACCACTCCCAACTAGCAGAGTAATTTACAGTACAAAAAATGCAGTAACAATCAGAAACTTAGACTATGTTAGGGCTGGGAAGGACTTTAGAGATCACTTAATTCAACCCATGTATTTTCTAATTGAGCCAATTTGCATGATAATTTTTCTAAACTCTGGCCTGCAGAGCAATGCTTGCTGGAAGTTTATACTGTCCACAACAAAATGAGAAAGATGAAACAGTGTAACAAAGTTTCATAAAGCTGAATTTACTCATTTAAAATAATAGCCTTTTTTCTAAGAGTTTGCCCTTATATTAACATTCTTTTATGAAATGTTGAGGATAAAGAAAGACGGTTGCTTTTCCTTACATTTGTAGTGAATTAGAGAAATACTTGGCAACCTTGTTATGTGCTCCAATTCTTTTTTTAATTTTACCAGATTATAAAATCCAAGAGTGGGGGAACTACCGACTTAGATTCCAATGATAAATGGAGTCCACTGCCTATTCTATGTATGAGAGGTTTAAATTTATCAAAAAGGCAAAATTACTAAGACGGGTTATTTATGAAATGAGTTATGTGAAAGAACACTGATTCTGTTTTCTACGTAAAATTTGACAAACGGTCTCAAAGGAAGTTATACACGTCTTTTGCTATTGATGCATGACTTAGACAAGAGAATAAATTTAACAGTTTTTAGCTGTATTTGAAAAGAAACTGGCATTTATTTTTTCACTCAATAAGATGTAAAATCTGCAAGAATAAAGAAATCAAAGAGAAGGAAGCATGGTCATGATCATATTGTTACACATTTGTTAGGATAAAGGTTGTAGAGAAAGCGATACTTATCATCAGGAGGCATAAACTGGCTTGATTTCTATTTGTTCTGTGTCACATGCATAATACGTTTTGTTTCAGGCAGACATTATCAGATTCATGGAGAGGAGTCAAAAATATTAGAAATTTTTTTAGTGTAAAAGAATTTCTAATGAGATATAGAGTATAATATCAGGCAAAATGGAATTCAGGACTACTTAGAATCAGGATAAATTACCTCTTAAGAAGCGATCCTTGCAAGAAGATGCACAAAAATAGGAAGATAATGAATCCCTGGTACAAAATTTTGCTTCTACATCAAGTCTTTTAAATATGCAAGAATGTCATATTTCTTTCTTTAAAAAAATTTAATCTCCAAGAATGCTCTATTAAACAACAATCCAACTTAGATAGAAATTTCTCTTTTAACACCAAACCATTCTAAATTTAGTTTAACTACCATATGTGTGCCCTTTTTTGTCGTACCTTTACTGAAAAAATAACTTTAAAACAATGGTTTATAACCTTATGACCTAGTGTCAATAGCAGTTATATTTCTAAAAATTGATTTTATTCTTGGTATAAAAGGGAGAGTGCTATTTGTCTAAAATTTTATTCTCGAAGATATTAAAACAAAGCATATTGTTCCTACACTTTTAGACCCAAGGTTTTGTAGACTCATAGTAGATTTGTGCATTTACACAAAGAGTATAATTATGTACACTACAACTGATTAGTATACCAAACAGTACTCATAACAGTAAAAGTAAGATATGCCTTCAATATTATTTAATATCTGCACACAAGAGACCTACATGACCTGCTTAGGGGTCTTATTTTTAAACAATTTCTTTGAAAACTACAAGTTACCCATTTTTACTATATCCATTTTCCAGGATAATATTTTAGTATTTTTGAAACTTTCCTTGCGAGGTAAACTCCATGAGGGCAAGATATTTTACCATTTTATTTGAGTTATACTTGACCTACAATATTATGTTAATTTCAGGTGCACAACATAGTGATTGGACATTTGTGTATATTGTGATACGATCACCACTATGAGTCTAGATCAGTTACCTTACAAAATTAATACAGTATTATTGACTTTTTCTCCATGCTGCACACTACATCCCCATGACTTACTTACTTTATAATTGGAAGCTTGTACTTCAGTTGATACCCTTCCTCCATTTGCCACCGCATCCCCTTTCCCTCAGGCAGCCACCAATCTGTTCTGTGTATCTATGGCCTGGGTGTGGTTTGGTTTCATTTGTTGGTTTGTTTTTTGGATTCTGCATGTCAATGAAATCACGTCCTTTTTGTTTTTCTATGTGACTTATTTTACTTAGCATAAACCATCAGGTTCATTCATGTTGTCACAAATGGAAATACTTACTTCTTTTTTATAGGTGAGTAATATTCCACTGTGGAGATCCACCACACCTTCTCTATCCATTCAACCATTGATGGACACCTTAGGTTGCTTCCATATCTTGCCTATTGTAATGAATGCTACAATGACTATAGGGGTGCATATATTTTGTGGAATCAGTGTTTTCATTTTCTGTGAATAAATACACAGAAGTAGAACTGCTAGATCACTCCATACATTTGAGGAAACTCCATACTGTTTTCCACAGTGGCTGTACCAGTTTGCATTCCCACCAACAGTGCATGAGGGCTCCCTTTTCTCCGCATCCTCACCAACACTTGTTGTTTCTTGTGTTTTGATCCTAGCTATTCTGACAAGGGTAAGGTGATATTTCATTATGGCTTTGAACTGCATTCCCTGATGACTAATGATGTTAAGCATCATTTCATGTGACTGTTGCCCACCTGTATGTCTTGTTTGGAAAGATGTCCAGTCAGATTCTCTGGCCATTTTTCAATCACATTGTCTTTTTGCATTTTTTGTTTGTTTGTTTTTTTATTGAGATGTATGAGTTTTTTATACATTTTGGATATTAACCCCTTATTGGATAGATGATGTGCAGTATCTTCTCCCTTTCAGTAGATTGCTTTTTAATTTTGTTGATGGTTTTCTTTGCTGTACAGAAGCTTTTTCGTTTGATGTTGTTCCATTTTCCATTTTTTTTTTACTTTTTCTTTTGTTTCCCTAGCTTTTGGAGTCAGAACTCAAAAAAACATCAGTAAGACCAACATCAAGGAGCTTCTCATCTATATCTTCTCCTAAGAGTTGTATGGTGTCAGGTCTTACTTTCAAGCTTTAATCCATTTTGAGTTAATTTTTGTATGTGATATAAGATAGTGGTCCAGTTTAATTCTTTTATGTGTAGCAATCTAGTTTTTCCACCACCATTTATTGAGAAGGCTGTCTTTTCCTACTCTGTATATATATTCTTGACTTTTGTCACAAATTAATTGGCCACATATACATGGGTTTATTTCTCTTCTGTTCCATTGGCCTATGTGCCGGTTTTTATGACAATACTAAACTGTTTTGATTACCACAACTTTGTAGGATAGTTTGAAATCAGGGAGCATGGTACCTCCAGCTTTTTTAGTAGGGATGAACTTCTTTAGCTTTTATTGGTCTGGAAAAACTCTTTATCTCTTCTTCAATTCTGAATGATAACCTTGCCAAGTGGAGTACTCTTGTTTGGAAGTTTTTTGTCATGGTAGTTGTTTTTCTTTCCAGAACTTTGTTTTTGTTATTTTTTTCTTAAGTATACGTATTTATTTAGAGAGAGAGAGCAGGAGAAGGGCAGAGAGAGAGAGAGAGAGGGAGAAAATCCCAAGCAGGCTCGGTGCTGTCAGCACAGAGCCCCATGTGGGGCTTGAACTCATGAACCATGAGATCACGACGTGAGCAGAAACCAAGAGTCAGATGCTTAATTGGCTGAGCCACCCAGGCACTCCTCTTTTCAGAAGTTTAAACCTGTCATTTCATTCCCTTCTAGCCTGCAAAGTTTCTGCTGAGAAATCTGCTGTAACCGTAGAGGGTTTTCTCTGTATGTAATAATTTTTCTCTTGATATTTTTAAGATTCTTTAACTTTTGACGTTTTAATTGTAATGTCTTGGTGTGAATCTCTTTGAGCTCATCTTATTTAGAACTCTGTGCTTCCTGGACCTGAATGTTTGTTTCCTTCCTTGGGTTAGGGGACTTCTCAACCATTATTTCTTCAAATAAGTTTTATGTCCCTTTATCTCTCTCTTCTGCTTCTTGAACCCTGACAATGTGAATTTCATTTTACTTGCTATTGTCTTATAGGTCACTTATTTTCTTCATTTTTTAAAATTCTTTTTTCTTTTCCTTGCTGTGTCTGGGTAAGTTGCATTGTTTCTTTTTCCAGCTAACTTATCTGCATAGCTTCTCCGTCCAGTCTACTGGTGAGCACTTCCATGGTATTTTTACTTCAGTTACTGCATTCTTTATCTAGTGACTTCTGTTTGATACTTTATTATATTGTCTCTTTGTTGAAGTTCTCACTGTATTCATCCATTCTTCTCCTGAGTTTGCTGAACATCTTTATGACCACTACTTTGAATTCTTTGTCAGGTAGATTACTTCTCTGAGGTTTTATCTTGTTCTTTTTTTGGGGGGGGGGGGGAACATATTTCTCCATTTCCTCATTTTGCTGGACTCTCTGTGTTTGTTTCTATGTATTTCTATGTAGCAAAACAGCTACGTCCCTCAGCCTCAAAGGAGTAGCCTTGTGCAGGTAATGAAACTTCTCATTCAATCTTTCCCTCAGCTTGTCTTTCAAACCTTTGTGGTCATCTAAACCTCTTGATTTATTCTTGATACACCTCTGTTGTACTGAGGGTGTTTCAACACCTGCCAGTGATCCAAGGGGAGGAATCTCATTGAGCACCTAGTTTCAGGTTGATTGGAAGCCTGAGCCACAGACAGCAGCTTTTGAAGTATAAGAATATACACAATCCTGTGGGGCTGCAATCATAATCCCTGCTAGCCTCCAGACCAAGAAATCTGGACATGTCCCCTGGATGACAGTTGTAGAAATAGGGGCTCCAGACAAGCATATCAGCTCCTTTCTGGGAAGTCATGTCAAGTGGTAACAAGGCCAAGGCAGTGTATAAGAACAGTGTCTCCCATGGGGCGCCTGGGTGGCGCAGTCGGTTAAGCGTCCGACTTCAGCCAGGTCACAATCTCGCGGTCCGGGAGTTCGAGCCCCGCGTCAGGCTCTGGGCTGATGGCTCAGAGCCTGGAGCCTGTTTCCGATTCTGTGTCTCCCTCTCTCTCTGCCCCTCCCCCGTTCATGCTCTGTCTCTCTCTGTCCCAAAAATAAAAAATAAACGTTGAAAAAAAAATTAAAAAAAAAAAAAAAAGAACATTGTCTCCCTGTTTATGTTCCTTGGGAGCACCTCTTTAGCTTTTAGATATGTGGGAAACGTGAAGACTATCCCTCAGGTGGAAGCTCCAGTTTAAGTAAATAGGCATTTTTCGCAGGAAGATGGGGTTTGTATTTCAGTCTACTGTCTGTGCAGTGCCCTGGGGATGGTGGCCTGCTAAGAACTGTCTTTCCAATTGTTACATTCCTTTGGAGCTCAGGAACACCATCCCCTTTGGCCACCATGGCCAGGCGAGATCAAGGGGAGTCCTCTGTGTGGATTGTGCATACCCACTGGCTTTAACAAGGTGGCTGTAGAGTGTAGGGGGCAGGGCATGCTCACAGTCTTCAGAAAGGCAGCAGAGAAAATGTCTTGACTGTACAGGCCCATTGGCTTCAGGAAGACAGTAGGTGAGTGCTTTGTCTACACATGTCAGCCGGCTTTAGGCTGGGAGCCGGAGAATGCCCCAGTCAGGGAGCGAAGGACTGCTGCAGCTGCCTTCACTCTCGGGGGGTTCAGCAAGTCAGGGGATAGTGCCACATCACCGGCGCCTGCCTGTGTTAGCAAGGCAGCCTGAGAGTACCGCTTCATCAACAGACCTGGCCCAACCAAGTAAGACTCTCAACTACAAATTTGGTAGCAACGTCACACTTGCTAAGGCCGCTTAGTAACTGAATGTACTCATCTGGGACAGGAAGACATTCTTCATTTGAAAATTTAGCAGGAATGAGAAACTGTCCTTGAAACCAAGTTATTTAAAAGCAAAACACAGGCTTGAGAATTAACAGACCATTCACCCCGTAAACACTCAGAAAATTTCTATCAATAATAGAGAAACAGCTCAACTGTGCTTCAGTCAAGATACCATCCTTGTCTTCACTGTAACTTTGAGCACGTTTCCTGTTAGTGCCACCGCCATCAACTTCTGCTTCATTTTTTTCTCTAAACATTTCCTGTTCTTACTTTTCTTGCCTCTCTCTTTGCGTCTCCTTCTTTCACTTGATGGTTCTAAATGTGTTTGTGTTCCTAAGAGATTCAGAGACCCATAAAAGTTCATGACCTAAGTCAGGGAGTTTATAAATACTTGTAGGTCATAGATGCCTGAAACTCTGATAAAAGACATGTACACATATTACCTGAGATGTAAATAGCACCACCAATCTCATATTTTTTAGATAATTTCAAGGAGTTCACAAAAGCCCACCTATATATCTCAGGATAATTCACTGTGCTATTCACACACGTATATACACATTTACATTTCCCCATCATCCTGAAATTTTTGTGGAGAGGGTTTCCAATTTCTTCCCTTAAATACCTTCATCCTTGACCTGCAGATGATGCAGATGCAGTAAAATCACACTAATTTAGTGTAACAGGGTAAACAACCTGTTAGGTAAAAAAAAAAAAAAAAAAGAACAGAATTATAGAATTTCAGAGATCATCGTACTGATTTTGTGGTGTATATCATTTATATAGGATCCTTGGGAAGAATAATCAAGTTTAAAAACTGACAGGGATTCCATAAATACTTACTGAATTCATATTAAAGAAATAGCATTCCATTATTTGCAGCAAAATAGAGAAATCCATACACTCTTCAAAGATATTCAAGAGTAATTTTCACCAACCACCCATCAGATGTTCAGTTCTTTGTGAAAGCATTCCAACCAAATCAACTAGATGTTTTCTATGTCTAGGACACATCCTTTTATGAAAAAAAAAATATCCTATCATTTGTTTGAACTGGGTCCTTTCAAAATGTTTGAGGTCTTTTAAAAAACAGATGAGGGGCGCCTGGGTGGCGCAGTCGGTTAAGCGTCCGACTTCAGCCAGGTCACGATCTCGCGGTCCGTGAGTTCGAGCCCCGCGTCAGGCTCTGGGCTGATGGCTCGGAGCCTGGAGCCTGTTTCCGATTCTGTGTCTCCCTCTCTCTCTGCCCCTCCCCCATTCATGCTCTGTCTCTCTCTGTCCCAAAAAAAATAAACATTGAAAAAAAAAATTTAAAAAACAGATGATTTCCTAAATCACCACTTTAGACCTGGCCCATGGGTCAATATAGCATAATTGAGTTGTTCATAAACAAAGAAAAATTGCTATCTTACCAGCAAACACATGCAATCAAGAAACGGAACCATCTGTCTTCTGCTGTCTCTGTCTTTGCATAATTGACTTCTCCAAGGGTCACCTCAGAGAACTTGGTTCAGTCAATAACTACATTTGGCATTGAATGTTATCTATAATTAAATTTTGAGTTGTTCAAGCTAAAAACACTGGAAATTGTAATGATAACACTTATTTGGTGTTTATGGTGAGATGGGAATTTTTTGTGGAAATTTATACATTTGTTGTATACTGTACTTATTGTACAGTTTCCTGTGAGGAAGATATTGCTGTCCTAATTTGCTACTAAGGAATCTAATACTCAGGGAGATCTTTTATTTTTATTTTTTTATTTTTTGTTAGGTTTATTTATTTATTTTGAGAGAGACAGAGACAGCACTAGTGAGGGAGAGGTAGAGAGAGCAGGAGAGAGAGAATCCCAAGCAGGCCCTATGCCAAAACCATGAGATCATGACCTGAGCCAAAACCAAGAGTTTGGACACTTAACCAACTGAGCCACCCAAGTGCTCCCTCAGGGTGAGTTTTTATCTATCTATCTTCAAACAATAGATATTTATTCTCTTACTGTTCTGAAGGCTCAAAATGAAATGGCCATGGCAGAGCTGGGATATGTAACAGGGCTATTTCAGTCCAGAGTCTGTCCTGTTCAGCAATATTTGATAGATTATGGGTTACTAATTCATGGAAATTATCTTTGTTTTTATTTTTGGTGCCATCATGGCCATCTAACATTTTGTTTGTTTGTTTGTTTGTTTGTTTTTTCAATGTCCTACACGTGTATATCCATCCAAACAAGTGGCATTTAGGCTCTTGACAAGAAGTGGTTCTACATGAGTCTCTTTACTATTTTGTCACAGGTGATTAGGATTTTAGAAAGTATTTGATAACTATGAAAACATTCACACAGACCCTTAGAAAATAATTTCTTTGGGGCGCCTGGGTGGCTCAGTCAGTTGGGCGTCTGACTTTGGCTCAGGTCATGATCTCGTGGTTCACGGGTTCGAGCCCCACATTGGGCTCTGTGCTGACAGCTCAGAGACTGAAGTCTGACTGGTGGATTCTGTCTCCCTCTCTCTCTGCCTGTGCCCAGCTCATATTCTCTCTCTCTCTCTCTCTCTCTCTCTCTCAAAAATAAATTTTAAAAAAAATTTTTTTTAAAGAAAAGAATTTCTTCTTCTGGAAACAGAATTTCTGGTCAAAAAACACAGACTTTATTCCCTTAAAAAATATGTTGAATATTGGGATACTGCTTAGATAAGAAAACAGACACTGTGGAACCAGACAGCTTTGGGAAGTTAGTTAACCTCAGTAGTCACATCTGTAGAGTGAAAAAGACAATAGCACTGTCTTAGTTTTCTGGGCTGTCATACAAATTGCCACTAACTAGGTGGCTTCAAACAATAGATATTTATTCACTTACTGTTCTGAAGGCTCAAAATGAAATCAAGGTGTTAGCAGCAGAAGAATGTTCTCCCTCTCCTCTAAGGAAAAATCTGTTCCGTGCCTTTCTCTTAGCTTCTGTGTTGTTGGCAGTCTTGGTGTTCCTTGGTGTATAGATACATCACTCCAATCTCTGCCTCCATTGCCACATGACATTCTCCTGTGGATCTGCTTCTGTGTCTATTCCCTCTACTTACAAAGACACAAGTCACATTGGATTAGGCTCCGTTTCAATCCAGTGTGAACTCATCTTAACTTGATTGATAATATCTGCAAAGACCCTGTATCCAAATAAAGTCACATGCACAGGTATTGGATGTTAAGATTTGAGCATATCTTTTGGTTGGGGATGCGGTTCTGCCCACAATAAATACCTACAACTGTGACATTTAAATGAAATACTGCCCATATCATTTTCAGTAAATAATAGGCATTCAATAAAGTTAGAGAATATTATGATTGATAATATTATAGTTGGCTCTGAGAACTCAAATAAGTTATTCAGTCTCTCTGAGTCAGTTTCTTACCCTATAAAAATGGAGATAATTATGCTTATCTAAAAGAGCTGTTGAGAGAATTGAATGCTATAATTCAGTACTGAGCCTGGTAACTAACGTGAAAGATATTCAGTATTAACTGCCCTCTTTCTCAAAGACAAAGCATTGATAAAATGTGTAGGAGTTATCTGTCGGGAGTCCGTGTTAATCTCTGCAGCATATTCCAAGAAAAAGATCCAAGTAGTAGGGTAATGCTAGCTGCTGGAACTAATAAACACCCATATTACTGTAGCTTACCCAGTATTATATTTCATGCTCAAGCAATAGTAGAAGCCAATATTCCTGTGCAATGAGTGATTTTCTTTCCCTTTGTAATTTGGTGACAAAGTTTCCTAAATTTGAGGCTCCACCATTCCACTGGATTTAAGGACTCGAGGCCTCAGAAACATCTGTGTTTACCAAATGGAAGGAAAAGGAGAGAGCAGGAAAAGATACACCTGCTTCTTGGAAGCTTCAGCCAAGAAGTGCTATTCATCAGACACATACACATACCTAGATTCAAATAGGATTGGGAATGTCATTTGGGGCTAAGCAGACATGTTCTAGCACCAACAACTCTATTCTATGGAAGGAAGAACAACAAATTTTGGTGCACAGCAACTGTCTACCATAATCCTTTCTCTCATGTATTTTCCATATTGCCATCTCCATTCCCTCTCTCTCTCTCTCTCTCTCTCTCTCCCTGAGCTACAGACATGTCCACTCTTTGGCATACTTACTATGTATGTATTCCAGTCACCACGCTAAGCCCCAGAAATACTGGCTATGCCCTTTTTCTTTTTCCCACATTTCAGTTATTTTCAGTATATTCTCTCTTTTTATACTCTCTTGGCAAATGAATCCACTTTCCAGAACTTCAACCATTGCCTATCCAGGATGAAATGTTGAGCTCCACCCCCCTTGGGGGTTCTATCCTAGACTTTCTATCCTCCAGGCATCTTCTCCTATTGGCACCTGGAACGTCTACCTCCAGGTATCCTAGCTAAACTCTGTATCTCCCTTTCCCATCTCTAAGTCTGTTTCTTAGTTATCTGTGCTTTTGAAAAGCATTTGTGAAAGGTTTACTTACAAACTAGTGTGCTACGTGCTCCTTTTCCTTAAATCAGATCCATTTAAAAATAAAGATAAAAGAAATGGAGAGAAGAGTGCATGTGTGAATTTTCCACAAGAAAAGAAAGAGAGAGGAGGCAAGGAAGCAAACAGGCCAGAGAGCATCTGGTATCAGCAATAAGGTGATACCACGAGCTCCCCAGATCGGCCACGATCACCCCAGAAGTGGGGTGTCAAAACCAAAGGCTGTGTCCAGCTGGCCATTGGTGTGAGAGTTAAGAGTTTATGGCTCTGAAAGAACCTGTAATTTTTTAATAGACATATGTTTCCAGTAATTTATGAATATTATGAATGCTGAAGATATTATCTAAACTATTTCTCATATTGAGTCACAAAATTTGAGCAGCAGATATTTTTTCTACTAGCATATATATTACATACAAAACAAAACACTAATCGTAACATTTAACTGAGCCTACATGACTCTGATTTTTACAAAATTGTACTGTCATCCGACTCAGCCAGATATACCTGCAAACATATACATGCACACACAGGCACAAATTGTTAGATGTCTACTTTAACCTAAGCCTTAGAAAATTCTTTGATTATGAACAGCTGCAGTGTTTCTACTACCTAAGTCCTATATTTTATTTGTTTAAAAAGCTTCCGATGTGACAGACTTTATTGTGTGAATCTTTTGCATCTTTTAATTTAAATATTTGGGTGATCATCAGTGGGGCTGCCTGTTTTAAGGAAAATTACTCAGATTTTGCTGGACTTGTTAAATCATCCCCTGAAAAGCCAGGGGAATTTAAATCTTTCCTGATGCTATCTTATCTCTCTGATTCATTTTGTTACTACTTTTTCCGATAGATAAAAATACAGCTAGCCTATTAGTTAACTGCAAGTCCCAAGTAAAGGATAAATAACAGATGAGCAGTTTCTACCAACACCTCAGCATGGCGTTTAACAGCTGCCAAAAGTACTGTATAATCTTTTGGAAAGCTTAATCGTTCCCTATTGCACTTTTCAAAAGAGAAGAGTAGTTATTAATCCTGGTATTCGCACACAATTCTCGCAGTAGATCTTCATTGAATAAATAGTGCTATTTTGTATAAAGATTTTGGTTTTATATAACACTGAACTGTTACAGGTTAAACAAATAGCAATGTGCAAGCAAGAAGAAAAACTGAATTTGGTAAAGAAAACCATATTTTAGTCTGTGTTAAACTGTACATTTAATTGGTGGTTTCAGGAAAGAGAAAATAGAAGTGTCTTTCTGGAGACCATGGAGTTCCCCTTTTTATATAGTGAGAGGTTTTTTCCCTTTTTTCTTTCACTCTTAAAAGAGAATCCTTATAATAGTTCAATTAATCATGTTTTATGTTTCTCAAGTATGTTATTTCTCAAATGTGTGGGAGAAGTTGGCTCTCTTAAGGAAACGTACTAGATTGTGTAGCAGCCTTTGTCTGTTCAATCACTGGCACCTTAGAATCCTATTCACAGTTTTAAAACAAATATTTGCCTGCCTACTATGTCATTTCCAACATAATGGCTCTAAAGCACTTTCATGATTAGTATTAACTTACTTGTGACTTATGATTTATATATTTATCCTATTTCCAAAGAAGTATGAAGTGACATTATATTATTTTATTTTTCTTTTTTGGGGGGGCGTGGGGAGAGAGAGAGAAGGGCAGAGAGAGAGAAGGAGAGAGAGAGCGCGCAAAGCTGACACAGGGCTCCAACTCACAAACTGTGATATCACCACCTAATCCAAAATAAAGAGCCAGAAGCTTAACCAAGCAAACTTCGCAGGTGCCCCTGTACTGAAATTTTAAACTCACAGTTTTCTGCAAGGAGGCAAATGGAGACTGTAATTAATGAAAGAACTCTTACCGTCATGTTTTTTTCCATTATTTTATTTTATTTTATTTTATTTTATTTTATTTTTTATTTTTTAAAATTTACATCCAAATTAGTTAGCAAATAGTGCAACAATGATTTCAGGAGTAGATTCCTTTGTGCCCCTTACCCATTTAGCCCATCCCCCCTCCCACAACCACTCCAGTAACCCTCAGTTTGTTCTCCATATTTATGAGTCTCTTCTGTTTTGTTCCCCTCCTTGTTTTTAAATTATTTTTGTTTCCCTTCCCTTATGTTCATCTGTTTTGTCTCTTAAAGTCCTCATATGAGTGAAGTCATATGATTGTTGTCTTTCTCTGACTGACTAATTTCACTTAGCATAATACCCTCCAGTTCCATCCACGTAGTTGCAAATGGCAAGATTTCATTCTTTTTGATTGCCAAATAATACTCCATTGTATATCTATACCATATCTTCTTTATCCATTCATCCATCGATGGACATTTGGGCTCTTTCCATACTTTGGCTATTGTTGATAGTGCTGCCATAAACATGGGGGTGCATGTGTCCCTTTGAAACAGCACACCTGTATCCTGTGGATAAATGCCTAGTAGTGCAATTGCTGGGTCATAGGGTGGTTCTAATTTTAGTTTTTTAAGGAATCTCCATACTGTTTTCCAGTGTGGCTGCACCAGCTTGCATTCCCATCATGTTTGATTGTCATGTTTTTTAAACAAAAAAGAAATTAAACCGTTTGATTTCTCAATATCGATTATTTCCTAGAAATAGATTATAAAAGGATTATATAATGCCAATGTTTACCAAAATGACATTAACTAACATAAACATTGTGTTTAGTGGCAGCATTAAGGAGGAAAAATGCAAAAGCATACATATGCCAATCCAGAATGAAAGCTTGAAGTTTGAATATGAATTGTTAATAAAGTAAAAGTATTTCAAGACAAGGTCTGACCTAATGGGTCTCTGAGATGTGGCTGTATTTTTTAATCTAACTTAATGAACAAAGTAGCCAAGTATACTCACAGAAATGAGCATCTGCAGACCTAGCATGTTCAACTGTCTTCTTGTAACATGATTTGTCTGAGCCACCAATTTGACGGGACTTTAAAGGCAAACATTTGATGGTTGGCAAAGTTGGCATTGTGTATAGTCTGTGTGGATGGATGGAGGCCGACATAATATGAATGAGATGTGCAGAGAGCACATTAAACATTCTGTTGTAAAAACAGCAATCCAAGCTTACCCAGCAAGGAACCACCTCATTTCTGATAAGAGTGAGCCCTTGTGATTTGTGCAGACCCAGTTCTTTTTTTTCCATTAGGAAACTACATCCTCAAATTATCTTAGGCTTTTCTGGCTGAACTTCTAAAATTCCTTTTTTTATTATTGTGAAAAAATGTGGACTATTATGAAAATAAGAAGAATACTATATGCCCACCCCCCAATTTCAGTAATAGTCAACATATGGCTAACGTTGCTACATATAACCAGACTTTCTCTCTGCCTTCCATTCCACCTCTCTGGATTACAGTCACCCCCACTTTCTGAAGCTTTGCTTTCTTCAGTTTCAGTTACCCATGGTCAGCCATAATTTGGAAGCAGATGACCCTCCATCTGATCGTCTGATTATCACAAAAGACCAATGGTAGCCTAATGTTATGTCACAATACCTATACACACATCTCACTTCATCTAATCACATAGACATGTTATTACTTCCTTACAAGAAGGTCAGTGAACTACAATAAGATATTTTGAGAAAGAGAGAGACCACATTCACATAACTTTTATTACAACATGTCATTACAATTGTTCTATTTTATTGTTTGTTACTGTTGTTGATCTCTTACTGTGCCCAATTTATAAGTTAAACTTTATCATAAGAGTGTATGTATAGGGAAAAACATTATATGTGTGTGTGTGTGTGTGTGTGTGTGTGTATATATATATATATATATATATATATATATATATATATATATTGAGTTCAGTACCATCTGTAGTTTCAGGCATCCACCACGGGTCTTGGAATGTATGCCCCACAGTTATTCCATATATTAAAGCAAACTCCCAAATGCACTTTATCCATAAAGTATTTCACTATGTACCCCTAAAAAGTAAATACTAGTAAAAAATAACCACAATATCATCACACCTAAAAACAATTGGCAATAATTCCTGTGACAGTTTGTTTCCAAGATGGCCATAATTTATTCTTTCCTTCTGCATCTATGCTATTCTTCTATCAAAAGGTAAAGGCTACTCCTCCATATTCTTGAATCTAGGCTGGCCTGTGACTGCTTTGTTTAATAGAATATGGCAAAAATGATGCTGTACTATACCTAGACCTTGACTTTAAGAGGGCTGGATGTTTCTATTTCTCTCTTGGGAGAACTGAATCTCCACATTGACATATTACTACCCTGCTGCAGAGACCATAGGGAAAAGTGCCATGAAAAGGGACTATATGAAGAAATTATACATAATTTTTATAAAAACTGTATCTATGTATATGTATATATATACACACATATGCATATATATACATACACACAGAGCCTTTATATTATATATTTCTCTATATAACTCTATATATACACACAGTTTCTATAAAAACTGTATATATAAAAAGTCTCTCTATATCTAGATAAGTAAATATAGATATATGTCTTTAGATTATATTTATCTATATCTATATTTATCTAGAAAAAAAAGAGCCACCCAGCTGTTCCAGCATCTGTCATGAGGCCAGCCTTACAACTATCCCCACCAAGGTACTAGAAATATCAGTTAAGACTTTCTGGATTCTCTACACAAGCTCAGCCACACCTAAACATCATTGAGGGACCCCAGTTGACACTGTTATGGAGCAGAAGAATGGCTCAACTGAGCACAGCCTAAATTTCTCATCCATAGAGAGCCACTCTATAAGCCACTATGTTTTGGTTTAGTGTGTTCCAGAGAATAGATAACTAAACATTTCCTTAATATTATCAATGTCTAGTCAATGTTCAACTTTCTCCAATTGGTCCATAAATGTTTTGGTTATAGTTGATTTGTCTGAATCAAGATATAAGTAAGTAAGCCTAGAATTCTAAACAATAATGAAATTACTTTATGTAAATACTTCCCATTTTATCAGCTACTTTTATAGAAATTACCTAATGTGATATGGTAGCTCTGTATAGAGAGGTGATTTGAGCAAAGATTCTATCTCCATTACACAGATGAAAACACAAGACAAAACAAAAAAGCGTAGATCTAGAGAGATTAAATTACTTACAAGAAAAAAATGTATCTGGAATTTAAACCCAGATCTTCACATTTAAAGTCCATCAACTAATGAATGGATAAAGAAGAATATATATATATATATATATATGTATATATATATATATACACACACACACACACACACACACACACACACACATATATATGTAGATACATATATATACATATGTAGATACATATATATATATGTAGATACATATATATACATGTGTAGATACATATATATATACACACACACATATATATATATGAGAATCCCAAATTATATATATATATATATATATATATATCCACAATGGAATAGTACTCTGCCATCAAAAGAATGAAATCTTGTCATTTGCAACAACATGGATGGAGCTAGAGTGTATTAGGCTAAGCAGAATAAGTCAGTTAGAGAAAGACAAATACCATGTGGTTTCACTTATATGTGAAATTTAAGAAGTAGAACAGTTGAACATAAGGGTGGGGGGGAAAAGGAATGCAAACCATAAGAGACTCTTAATCTTAACTATAGAGTACAAACTGAGGGTTGATGAAGGGGAGGTGGGTGGGGGATGGGCTAAAAGGGTGATAGGGATTAAGGAGGACACTTGTGTTGAGCCCTGGGGTTATAATGTAAGTGATGAATTACTAAATTCTGCTCCTGAGACAAATATTACACTGTAGATTAACTAACTAGAATTTAAATAAAATTTGAAAATAAAATAAGTAAAGTCTAGAACTCTTTGCCTTATTCCATAAATGGGTTAGCCTTCATAGATTTATATTACTGTGACAGGCTATAATAAAACTCATTGAAACTACAAAGAAACAAATGTTTCCTTACTTCTCATCCTTATCTGAAGATGCATTTATTTCTCAAAAGTGTCCTTTTCTCAATCTCTGCCACCTTTCCTTAATACAGGCTTTCTTGATCTCTCTGCACTTGTCTATCTTTCTTCCATACCAAAGTCCTAATTTATCTCCAAGCCTCTAATCCTGCCCCCTCTGGTTTCTCCCACTTTCCATTGCCAGATGCATTTATCTAAAACTAAATTTGGTCACCTTGCCTTCTCTGTATGGTAACCTTTAACAATTCTTAAAAAATATTCACAGAAAAGAATATTCTCAAACAGCCATAAGTTCCTCCAGAAAATCTTAAAAATTTGTGTATGTTGGTGACAGCTCAAAACAACAAAATAATCTGACTCAGTAAGATAATCACTTAATAACAGAGTGCTACCTGACTTCAGTGCCTATGACCACATTTGGATTTATAATGAGACCTCATGGTGCTAAAATATGCTCTATAAATAAAAGTTTTGAAGTGATTGGCTAGTAGAATTCATGAGAGAATTGAATGATTATATAACACAGGCATACCCATGCAGAAATCAAAAGAACTTGTACCATATAATTTGGTACCATACCAATTACTGCAAATGCATTGTCAAAACACATTCCATTGCTATATTTAACAAATTTCAATGGTTAGCTATCAATAGGTATATTGAAATATAACAAATGGATTAACTTTCTGAAGCAGTTCCAAAAATCATTTGAGTAGATAATCACTAAATTTAAAATTTAATAATGCCCCAAAGCAAAACTTAACTTCAGGTAAGCAAAGACTTTTATACAGTATGAAGGAACATGATTTAAATGGGCTTTTGAAGCCCAGTAGGAGAAAAATTTGAATTAAGAGTTAGATCAGTTTACCCTAAAATAACAGTAAAAACTTTGAAGTGGTATTTTGTTTATTTATTTATTTATTTTGAGAAGGGGGAGGAGCAGAGAGAGAGAGAGAGAGAGATACACACACAGAGAGAGAAAGAGAATCCCAAACAGGCCCTTTGCTGTCAGTGTGGAGCACAATGTGGGGCTCAATCTCACAACCATGATATTAAGACCTGAGCCAAAATCAAGCATTGGACATTTGACTGAGCCACCTAGAACTCCAATCTTTGAAGTATTTTGACAGCATACCTGATATAAAGGCATTGAGGTTAAGAATAGAGAAAAATATTTTACCCCTTAGATCAAACCCCACACAGTAGCCAAACACCAACAGTTTTTGACTTACAGATGTGTCAAATACTCAATTAGTGATGGTAGTTTGAATTCATTGGCTTGCAAATATTTTGTAATTCATCTATTGTCATTTTTTGTCATTGTATTAGTATTCTAGGGCTGCCATAGCAAAATAAAATGGATTTCTTAAAACAACAGAAGTTATTGTCTCACAATTCTTGGGGCTCGAAGTTCAAAATCAAGATGTTGACAAGGTTGGTTCCTCCTGGAGGTTCTGGGAGAGAATATGTTCCAGGCTTTTCTTCCAGGTCCTAGTGGCTACCACCATTCCTTGTGTTTCTTGGCTTGCAGCTATATCTTCCCCCATTGTCACATGGCATCATCCCTCTGTTTCTTTGTGTCTGTGCCCCAAAATTTCCCTCTTTTTATAAGGATAACAGTTTTCGCATCAAGGCCCACCCCAATCCAAGATGACTTCATCTTCCCTTGATTACATCTACAAGGACCCTCTTTTCAACTAAGGTCATATTCACAGGGAGGTTAGGACTTCAACATACCTTTCTGGGATTCACAGTTCAACCCACAACAGTCATATTAAGAGATATAAACATAAGGAGTTTTAACTTCGTTTTACTTTTGCATGTATTTCCTTAACACTATAAATAAAAATAATAGCCGTTACCACTGAGATCCTGTAATAAGTATCTTTCCCTTAAAAGGAGTCTGTACTTTATTCAAGTGTGAGAAACTGACCTATAGGAGAAAGCTAGATATCCCTATCACATTAGATCTTCCACAGCCTGTCACTGTCTCTCGGCACTGCCATCCCCACCACAACTTCCCTTGCCTTTTATCCATCAGCAGCATAAGGCAGCTTGTAATTCCTCAACACACAACAGATGATTCCATGCTTCCCTACCTTTGTTCATTCTGTTTCCTCTACCTGTACTAGTCTTCCCTTGCCAGTATCCTCATTCCCCAGCTGCATTCTTTTCTTCTTCCCACTTGAAGTCTTAGTTCAAGTGACATCCTTCCCTCAAAGTCCTCTTTAGAGGCCCCTTTCATCAGCACCACCACCAATCCCAGAAATGAACCAAGTGGACCTCAGCAGGGCTCCCGTTTTCCTGCATGTCTTTTTCTCCCAGTAGACTGTAAACTCTGCAATGTCTAGGACAGTATCTTCCCAAGGTTTCAGTCTCCAGCTCTTAGCACAGTGGTTATCTAACTTAAAAGAATGCTTGCATGTGTGGGATGGAAAGGGCTCCATCCACAGTTTTCACTTCTCAGGGGATGCTCCATTGTGCTGAATGCATTCTAACTTAGACTTCTGCTAAAACAAGTATTCAAACTGCCCTCTGTGGGAGGTTGGTATCAGGGGCATGTCACTTAAGCAGGAAACAAACTTAGACAAATATCCCTTTCTTTAAAAATGACTTTTTGGGCATTCTCTTTGAATAACTATATACCCTTTTTTAATGAGAGATATTTGTGAATTTAGGGATTTGGTAAGATCTCCACAGTTCAAAAATTTTAGCCAAGACTTGTCAGAGTGCATAAAAGAATCTACTGAGAGAGGGAACTGGAAAGATATAATAGGTCCATGTTTTAGATGACTTTGAGAGGCAAAATAAGGTTTTGGGTTTTACTTCTTACACTCCGAATCTTCCCTGCTTTTTTTGTTTTGCTTTGTTTTGTTTTGTTTTTAGAAAAGGACATTATATAATGACATCTTAAGAGCTGATCCATTCTTTCTGGACCGAAATGTTATAGGCTTGTTTTCTGTACTGACCATTACAGGATTAGATGCACTCATCAACTGACAGATTTTCCAAACATATTCCTCTTTAGAGTTAGAGATCGAGATTGAAATCTTGGACTCTGAAGATTTGTAGTCTTCCAGAAACAATGAAATCACTTTTTTTCTAGATTTCTTTTTTTTACCGATAATTAATTCCTGTCCTTTCTCATAATAGCTTAAAATAAAGCCCTATTTCCTGTTCAGATTTACTCTGGACTGAAAAAATGGTTAAGTTCATTATTATTATTGATTTGTTATTATTATTATTTATTTTTTTAAACTGAATTAAATCAGTTTAGCTCTTATCTTCAAACATCTTTGCCTATTTTAACTGAACTCTTCTGGTATACTTAAAAATCATGTTGTACCTCACTTGTGGTTGTTACTATACTTCTCAAGTTTTTTTTTTTTTAAATAAGAATGGTAACTCATTATATGTGGAGAAAAAAGGTGTGGGATGTGACAATGAAAATGAGATTTAAGAATGAAATTTGCCTAAGATATTGTTATAGTCAAGTTAAAACCTACAGGGATAGAATTATCAAGAATGCAAAAATAATACTTTCTAACCAATAGGAGATTGCCTGAGGTTCATACTGCAAAGATGAGCATATATTAGCTGTATTTACAAGAATCTAGCCTAAGAAAATTTATTTAGTGAAATTAACTCTGAAATAGGGCCATTGTGTACAGGTGGAATATTCATAATACAAGATTATAACTCACTGCTCCCTTAAAACATGTCTTTATGTGCCATTTATGGAGTCATCAAATTTTTTTTATTTTTTGTAAACCCATATATTTAGACTAATTACATTTTCTAGGTAGCTAGGTAACCTTTTTGTTTTGAGCTTTGTTCTTGAAACTTAGTCTAAAATTACCAACTCATGGGGGCACCTGGGTAACTCTATTGGTTAAGTGTCTGACTTCAGCTCAGGTCATGATCTTGCAGTCTGTGAGTTTAAGCCCCATATCAGGCTCTGTGCTGACAGCTCAGAGCTTGGAGCCTGCTTTGGATTCTGTCTCTCTCTCTCTCTCTCTCTCTCTCTCTCTCTGCCCCTCCCCCACTCACACTCTATCCCTCTTTCTCTCTCAAAAATAAAACATTTAAAAAGTTAAAAAAATTACCAACTCATGAAATTTTCTACTGGGTTATGATTCAAATTGAGTGCTCATTTTTTCAGATCAATCAAGACTCTAAAAGATGAGCTATTTTATTTTACCCAGTGTCTTGTTATGTAGAACAAATCTCAGGGTTTACGTACCCCTTGGTGATAATAATCTTGCAACATTTCCAGATCGATATTCTGAACATCTCTTTGCACCATTGTCTTTTCGTGATTCTCTACATGTGATGGAGGAGTTTGGGTGAAAGTACATTTGTCCCAGGTTATAAAATATTCTCTCAACCTTTTAGGAAAAAGACTCCTTTGTGTTTATTTTAATCTCTTGTGTTTTCCGCACCGCCCCCCCCCCCAAAGGTTAAAAACAGATTGCAGGTGGAAAAATTGTAATTAAAGATTTCAATGAGTTGAGTTTAATTTATCAGGGTTTAATTATAAATTAAATATATGTAAATTAAATATGAATCTGGATCCAAGTAGGCTGTTTCTATTCATTACAGACAATCCTTTCTAAGACTTGAAAACTGAATTACTCATGTATCAGTCTGATTTTATGATTTTCTAAAAACGGGTATGTGTTTTTATTTCTGAGTAGTAGTATGTTTCAAAGGAACCCGTAACCATTCCTTGCTATCAGAGTGACAATATCCATTACTTTTCAGTGCAAATCATGTTTAGCAAGAAATACCAATGGAGTTTTCTGGGGTCAAATATGCCACATAGTGGGGGGGTGGTATTTGGGTTTGTTTCAATGTACGTGTTTTTCTTACTTACACACTTCACAATTACATGCATTCTTCCTAATCGATTTTGACATATAATTACCTTAATATTTGTATAGGTTAAGAGGTTACATAATGACATTTTTATATACTGTGTAATGTTCTCTTCTGTGTTCAGGTTCTCTCTTTAGGAGCAGATGTCCTGCCAGAATATAAACTCCAGACACCACGTATCAACAAGTTTACAATACTGCACTACAGCCCCTTCAAGGCAGTCTGGGACTGGCTTATTCTGCTGTTGGTCATATATACTGCTATATTCACGCCCTACTCTGCAGCCTTTCTCCTCAATGACCGAGAAGAACAGAAAAGACGAGAATGCGGCTACTCTTGTAGCCCTTTGAATGTGGTGGACTTGATTGTGGATATTATGTTCATCATAGATATTCTAATAAACTTCAGAACCACATATGTAAATCAGAATGAAGAAGTGGTAAGTGACCCGGCCAAAATAGCAATACATTACTTCAAAGGCTGGTTCCTGATCGACATGGTGGCAGCAATTCCTTTTGACTTGCTGATTTTTGGATCTGGTTCTGATGAGGTAAGAGCTGCTTGAGAGTCTTATTTTCTGAAAAATCACAATTACCAAAGTGCATCTATCTTGACTGCCAAAAAACCACAAGTGGTTGCTTTACAAACGTCCTATATCTCAGAGATGAAATTCACTTCATTGGAAATGCTATAAAATGAAATGGAACAATTTTGCCAGTGCAAACAATTCACAGTTCTCTCTTTTTCTACTAAGAGATACTAAAGACTATTTATCTTTTAACCAAGAAAACAGACTGTAGGAAAAGTGTTTCATAACACATAACACATTTCCAGAATGTAAAGTCTCTACATGTTAACTTCATGGGTATAAAGTCTCTTTCTTTCTTAACTCATAATTGCAGTTTGAGACAGCCAGAGCTTAGTTTATGTTCAAATTATGTAGAAGAGGCATCTCCTGAAATGTCGTGTTCAAAACTCTTTCTCTTAAATAATATCTATGTTGGAAAATACTTCTGTGTCCCCAATATCTTATAAAGTTGGAAACTTCAAGGAAATCTGACAAATACATGTACAGTGTGCATTTTCTGGAGAGAGTACATAACTTTAATCAGATTCTCAAAAGATTCTTTGATCCAAAAGAAGTTCTCCTAATGTCCCCTCCACTTAATTGCCACTGATTTTTATTGTAAATAAGTTTCCTGGGTTCTGCCATGGAAGGATTTACAGAAGATGTGAAAGTAATTCTAAGGGAATGGCTTGGGAAAGATAACCTCAATGTGGGGGCTCATGAGTGGTTCAGTCAGTTAAGTGTCAGACTCTAGATTTCGGCTCAGGGCATGACCTTTCAGTTTGTGAGTTCAAGCCCCTCATCGGGTCTCATGCTGGCAGTTTGGAGCCTGCTTGAGATTCTCTCTCTCTCTCTCTCTCTCTCTCTCTCTCTCCCTCCCTCCCTCCCTCCCTTCCTGCCCCTCCCAGGTCATTCTCTCTCTCTCTCTCTCTCCCTCCCTCCCTCCCTCCCTCCCTTCCTGCCCCTCCCAGGTCATTCTCTCTCTCTCTCTCTCTCTCTCTCTCTCTCAAAGTAAATAAATAAACTTAAAAAAGATAACCTCAGTGTGTTGAATTTTTAAAATTCAGGGTAAACCGCATCTTTTCTTTTTTTTTTTCAAGAGGAGATCAAATATCAAAAATGCCTCTGCAGATGTTTGCTCCCTGACCGATTAAGGAATCCTCCTCTGCCAAGAGGAACAATTGCTTTAGAAGTAAATTCTGTCCTACAGACCCTGCCTGTCAAACTCTGAGCAGTTAAGAGCAGGGCAATGAAGCAATATATCTTTCCTGGTTCTACAAACCTCACACAAAGCCTCAAGCCTGACTCTCCTCCTCTGTAAGGATGATATTACCCCCCCCCTTACATTGTTTTATTTATTTATTTTTAATTTGAGGATCTAGGGAGATAATACATGTGAAACTCTTAGAAATATACTCAAAAAAAAGTTAGCTGCTCTTAAACCAGTTGAATTTTTCATGTCAGATACTCCTAACTTTGGTTGTTAAGTAAGAGGGAAGAAAGTGAAATACTTCTTTATAGATATTTATCTTTATGAGTTTCTTACAATGGGTGAGCCATGTACTTAAACCAAATATGTTCTTATTGGTAAACAATAGAATAAAATCACTCTTCCAAACTATAAAATATGTACACCAACAGCAAATTAAATTTCAACTTGGTGAAATAGAAGAATGGATGAACAAATAAATAAGTAAATAGGATTGTTAAGAGTAGTTGCTTTACTGATGAGATTTAATCCATAATAATCAAACCAGTGAGTATTTGGATATGCTGATTATGACCATGAAGGTAGAATTTCTAGGATGCAGCATTTGACTTGTTGAATCCCATTACTATATCACTTGAAAATAATAAAGTTAACCTATGCAATTTAGATAATCACTATTTTAGGCAAGAGTTTAAGAGAGCTGAAACAGGAGAAAATTTATGTGATTCACATTAGTAAAGGATGAAATAGTCTCTGGAAAAAAATGGTCTCCGGGCCACATTTCCCATATATCATCAAGGAAAAAGTGAAGTTTGCCTAAAGAAAATGCCAGTTCTCCACTCCTGTGTACTGTCATGGCTTCCCCCATGTTCCCAAAGCTGCCTCTCATTTTTTTTATTTTTTTATTTTTATTTTTTATTTTTTTTTATTTTTGGGACAGAGAGAGACAGAGCATGAACGGGGGAGGGGCAGAGAGAGAGGGAGACACAGAATCGGAAACAGGCTCCAGGCTCTGAGCCATCAGCCCAGAGCCCGACGCGGGGCTCAAACTCCCGGACCGTGAGATCGTGACCTGGCTGAAGTCGGATGCTTAACCGACTGCGCCACCCAGGCGCCCCAACCTCTCATTTTTTTAAGATGTGATCTGATAGGTGAAGAGCTCTGACTTTGGACCTAGACAGACCTGGGTTTGGTTTTCGTCTGTGCCACTTACTTGCTATAGTTTGGCAAGATACTTAGTTTATTAAGATTTCATTTATTTTTCTGTAAAATGGTGAAAGGTAGGCTCTTGTGATTTTTTAAAAACAAAGCAGCAAAGCTGCATATGAGGCACCTAGGTGGCTCAGTCCATTAAGTGTCTGACTTTGGCTCAGGTCATGATATCACTGTTAATGGGGTTGAGCCCCACATCAGGCTCTGTACTGACAGCTCAGAGCCTGGAGCCTGCTTTGAATTCTATGTCTCCCTCTCTCTCTGGCCTTTCCCCACTCATACTGTCTCTCTCTGTCTCTCAAAAGAAAATGAATAAATGTTAAAAAGTTTTTTAATAAAAAAAAATAAAAACAGCATATATGAAGAGACTAACCCAGTACTTGGTACATAATATGTGCTTGCCAAAGGTTACTCCTCTTCTTCCCATCCCTTTGGATTAAAGTCTGTGTTTCTTAATGAAGTCTTCCTTACATTTTACTTACACATTACCACAGTAATCTGCAAATACTTTAATAAGACATTTATTCAACAAATATTTATTATCTATGATCATATAATAGTATTAGATTAGCTAGTTGCATGTAGGAAACCTGAAGAAATGGGAGACAGAAAGAAAATATTTTGAGGACAGTTACTGGATTGCAAAGCACAGGAACATGAGGCATATTGTGAGGAAAGTATGTGGGCATCAAAGGTAGCAAGTGCAGGGATGGGTCTGGAAGGGGGTTAAGGGTATCAGCTCTTGGGCTGAGTCAGCTATGAGAGGTAATAATAATACCTGTGATGGATTGGACTACTTCATACATTTTTCAAGAGTAATAAAGAAGATACTTCTTTTATATACAAACTATAGTATATAATTGTAATGAAACTCTTAATCAGGCTTTTCAGTACATAATGATATTTCAGAATAATACTTTTCCAAAAGTGTATAATGTCATGTAATAATAGTATTAAAAATATACAGCATTCATTTTTGTTTCTTGCAAAGAAGAAGAAGAAGAAAAAAAAAGAAGAAGAAAAAGAAAAGTGCTTCCAGAGAAAATAGCTCTTATATTCAAAGGAACTATTTTTGGACATTTCATCATATAAGTATAGAATAAAAAAGACTTTTGGGGATTTTTGACCCCAAATTAAGTGACAAATCCTAAAATCATTAGGCTAGAGGTCACTCTGATGAGAATTATCCAGTGCAATGTTTTTCAAACTGGAGTATCACTGAGGTGCCTGAGAGAGTTGGACTGAGTTCAGAGGCCCTCAAGAGTTGACATCAAGACAGACTGATAAGACTCAGAGCCATCCATCTCCACTAAAAAGGATTGGCTTGATTTTATATGCTTTACCAGTTAGAATTTCATGTAGTTTTTTGACATATTTGAATGAGAATTGACTTAATTCATTTTGCCATTCCCAGAAAGTGTTATGGTAGCCTCCACTCAGGTGGGTTCATTCATTCTATAAGCATTTATTAAGAACAAACTATGTGCCAACAGGCTAGATCCTGTATTTACACAAACAAAACAAAACAAAACAAAAACAGTAAGACAAGATCCCATTGTCTGGGAGCTTGCAGTCTAGAATGGGGAGCAGTGGATAAGCAGCTGGAGTACTATCTGATAAATGCTTTCATAATGTTAGGTACAGGAGGACATATGAGCATGGAAGGAAGGGTTCCTGATTGCCAGTAGAAGTTTTTCAGGTAGAGAGTTTAGGAAAGCCAAGCCAGTTACAGAGGAAGCCCACTAGAAGCATGGAGCTATAAAGCGTCGGTTCCCAATCTTATCAGAACCAATATAAGAAATATTTTATAATGCCCCCTTTTACTATTATTCAATAAGAGTCATAGATAGTATAGCCTTCTTATACATATAATTTCACAAATATAAAATTTAATGTCCACCCTTAATATAAAGAAGAAATAAATGTTCATAAAATACCTAGTTGAATATGTTAATGTTTCAGATAGGTCTACATTAAATGATATAATGGAGTTGGCAGATGCTTGTACTTAGTTATAATGAGGAAGTTCATATTTGAGCAATAAATTAAACATTAAACTGAACATTATTGGTTTATTTTATATTTTCATCTTAACATAAGGGTTGAATATATATGTATGTGCTTATATAGGTTTTTATGTGTATACATACATATATGCAGGTAGATACGTATATACATGCATATACTAACATACCTAGAAATCTCAGGACTGTGAGATAGACTCCTAGTGCTCATAGACTGGCAGAGCCATGATGTATATGCACAGTACACACGTACTACAAGACCTGATATCATTGAAGATGTAATTTCCTGAAATAGCAAACACCTGTTAATGAAGGTCCAAACTGGACTAGTTCATTATCTCTCAGTTTACATGGTAGCTAAATTCCTGGATATTTTCACGAATGTTAAAATGTGCAAAAGTGAATATCTGTTATATTAAAACCCAGTGACGCTTAGTACATAAATTTCATTTTTGCCCATACAAATGACTGTGATACATTGAAAAATTATATAGGACACAGAAGATTTTTGCTGTTGTTGGAGACCACTGTAGGCATTACCGGACTTCTACTACCTCACTCAACTAGGAAGTAAGGAAAAATTCAAGAAGATGGTGTCAAATACTGTAAATGTATAAAGTAGGCTAAAGGCTGAAAACAAGTCACTGGGTGTGTCAATTCAGTATGCATTGGTAGCAAATGGATCAGATACTGGTCACAAGCCAAACTGAAGTATCTTCAGAAATTAACAGGCAGGGAGTAGGACTCCCTCCTGCTGGAATCTTGGTAATAAAGAGAAGAGGAAAGAGCGGTGTTAGAAGGTTGCACATGGTGAAGGAAGGGGCTATTTTGTTTTTCCTCTTAAGAACTTTGTGAACTGACAAGAAAATAGCCATGTAGTGCAGTGCGACTTCAGTGGGCAGCTAATTTGGATGGGGAAATTAGGAAAGACCTTTGGGGAGGTGCCGTTTGAGTTGAGACTTGATCCAAAGAAACGAGCTTCGTGAAAACACATGCAGAGAATTTCAAGCAGAAGAAAACACTAATGAAAATGAACTGGGGAACAAGCTTGGTGTGTTAGAATAGAAACAAGGCCAGTGGCAGCTAGGCTGAAACATTGAGTGCTAAGATATGAGAATGCAGAGACAGGGACCAAATCACAAGGAGCAGTGACATTTGGTATTTATTCTGGCTGCAGTGGAGCCTTCTGAGTTGGAATAATATGATATAATGGGCAGTTTTAAAGACCTCATGGTGGATGTCTGCAGAAAGTTTAGTCAGGGTAGAAGCAGAGGAATGATATTAGAGCTTTTGCTATAATGGGACATTATATAAGGGTATAATATATATAATATATATATAAGGACATATATATAAGGGACAAAACAACAAGGGTTTGCACCACATGGTGGCAATAGAGGTGAAGAGATGTAAATACATTTGGAAAATGGTAGAAGAGCTGTTAGGGCTTGTTGATGGACTAAATTTTGCTGGAGTAAGAAAAAAAAAGCAGAATTAATGATGGTTCAAAGATTTTGTTGTTTCTTTCTTCTTGTTTGAAATATTTTGGAGGATGGAGACTACGTAAGCAACTTTTATAGGTGGCCACTTATGTATCCAAATGGGAAAAGCCTGGGGAGAAGAAGGTGCGTTATGGGGTAGAAATTCCCGTTTGAACCATGTGAAGTTTGAGATGCTTATCAGTCATCCGAGTACAGATGGCATGTAGGCAAGTTGAGGACTCCATGAGCATCTAGAAGATATATATGTGAATATAAGAAAAAGAAGTGAGATCCATTAAATTACACATAAATTAGATGAAATCATGGTAAAGATTGGTTTAGATCAGTGTTTCTGCATCAGGACCATGCACTGATTTCTGTGTGGGTCTTATAAAAAAGTTTGTAGATTCATATTGGGTAGGTCTAAAGTAAAGCCTTGAAACCTGCATTTTTAAAAATGGCAGGAACGATTCTGCTGTTTAGATATCCAAGAACTGGTGGCCTCATCTGGGACAAAGAGGAAGTCCAGGAGAGGGCTTTCATGTGCTCATAGGTGAACATTTCTACGAAATGAAGACATAAATAATCAACTGAAGGAGTGTTTTAAAACTAAATATAAGAACAGTCATGATTTCGTAATTGCTTAATTCTAGCTGAATTATTAAAATGTTGTTTTCTATGCATCACAGCATCTTGGATAACCTTAGAGAAAACAATTTTGTCAATGCCAATTAAACATTAATGTCTTTCTTGCCAATTTCTCTAAGTGGTAAGCGACTGTGACACTTCAGTTTCATTTACATTCAACTCTGAAGAAGGAAACCTTTACAAATTTTGGATCTATATTATTTTAGCTATAATACATACATGCTAGCAATGCTGAGGACAGTTTGACATATACATTTTTACTGAAGCAGATACATGAGCAGAATTGCTCACTTTTTCAAAACAACCATTTAATCTTTTTAAATGTTAAAAAAATGTTTAAGAAAGGAATACTAACAATAACTTGGTTTGCCTGTGTCATTAATATCTTCCTGATGTCAGTGCCATCCAGTCGGACCCAGGAAGGAAGGGATTCTCTATTTCTTAATTTTTACATCGTCAAGTATGATGCCATCCATAGAAAATTATCTCAATATCACTGATGCAAGAGAATAACACTATTGGCTCAGTCTCCAAAAAGTCAACTTTTCATTATCTGCCTCAAGTGTTCCCATATTTTGCTTATCTGTGGCAAATCTTAGTTTCAGATAGATCAACTGTTAGAATCTGGAGGACTCTCTTTAGCTACACACTTCATTAACCTCTTCCTTTCCTGAAAATTGGTGTTCTTTTGATTCATCACTTGCTTTGTCAACCTCTCTCCATTCCCACTTTACTGTTATTTTTCATGAATCCTGAATGCAGGCAAGGTGTTTGAAACCTAAGTATTTACAGTGCTCTTTGGGGGAAATTTTAATAGAAAAGAGGAGTTTCTACTCACATTGGTATGTTTGCTTCATTAGTCTGTTAGATGCATCATAGAATGGATACAAGGAAAAACTTAGGAAGTATCTGTATAGCAATTCTGATCATCTTGTCAGCATTCTTTCTGAACCTGATTTCTACAGTAGTTACCATTAGTTTGTTAGAAGTGAATTGCTAAAACATTAGACACACTCATGTTCAAATTTAAATAAAAAAATACATTATGAAGACCTGTATACATAATATATTTCTACAAATAAAGTGACTGCATCTCTCTTTAGATAGTTCTTTGGGAGTTAAGGCAGATGTCTTCATTGGCATGTATTTGAGGCTGTCGGTCATGCCTGCCGAAATTTGTGGCATGACAAGTGAGAGACACAGGATCCCCAGTGCAGTAATTTTTGAACCAAGGAAAGATAAGAACATTCCATCAAAAAATATATTTTGCACTAAGTTGATCATTTATTCATCATGTATATGTCATCTATTGTCTACAATTTGCTAGAGATGATATAAGTTTCAATTTGTGGTTATATATTTCTCAAAACAAGTCAAATTTCCATTTTAAAAATACAACATCCATAATTTTTTATTCATTGTAACATATCTTACTGCTGTCTTAAAATCACTTGATGACCAGTTTTCCATGTTATTGTAACTAAAGAAAGGGAAAGTGAGTTCCAACTGCAGCAAAAATAGAATGTTAATTATAAACAAAATAAGTATAAAAGCATCTTGACAGTAAAGGTTGTTAAATATTGGAGTGACTGTCCCAGACAGGTTGTAAAACCTTCTGTTTGAAAGCCACAGTTTGTGCAGAGATTTGTGAGGTTTGGGTACGAATAAGGAAAGGATAAGCTAGGTGATTTCCTTAAGGTTTTTTACATATTCAAATATGGCTTTTTTTATTGTATTAGTGAATGTGTCCTTAGAAATATTGAAAAAATGTGGCTCAAGCTGAAGGAACTTGAAACTAGCTTCAATATTACTGGGTTTTATTGGATAAGTAATTCATGGAATGGTGTATACAAGTACCAAGGCTTAGGAGGGAATTGAAATGAAATCTAAAGCAAAACAGAAATGCAGAGTTATGAAATGTATTACTCACTAAGTGTTCCCATTTCTCCACTTGAACCCAAATATTTCTTGACAAACAGAACAGAATGATGGATTAAGTAGAGATTTTCAACGATGATTCATTCTTTCAATCCTGTAGACAACACTGAAGATCACATACTTATATTTCCTCATTTATAAAAGAATAATTCTGTCCACTGACTACAGGCGAAAGTTGTGAAGAGTAAGCCTCTGAAATAAAGTATTTTACACGTAAGATTCTTGAAAGCGCTCACTTAAAAAAGGTAGAATTATTTTGAAAAATTATTGAGCATGAGACTTTCTCGTATTGAGGAGGCTTTCCCAGTTTGACTGTAGCCAAATTTATTCTTGAGTAGAGAATTGTTGGACACTAGCAAGAAATCCCCTATTCTAATTTCAGGTCTTTAAAATGAATCCCACTTACACTGAGAGAGATTATTGCCTGAACCATTTGAAAATATCTTGAGTCTGGGTCTGGTATCTAACGCGTTTACAAAATTTCAATTGCTTAGAGGATATATTTTTAAATACAGTTTCATTAAGAAAGTCATCCGTAATAACGGAGACTAACTTCTACCTCAGTATAAGAAAGTATCCAGGGCTTTAATAAACTATGGATGTGGGTAGGTCTTTTAAAAAATTTAAATTGGATGATATGCTTCAGCCACCCAAAAATGTCAATAATTTGAAATTCCAGGGGAAAAATCATTTTACATTTAAAAAGTTCTGACAAAATACATTAAAAATACAAGTCTTAAACAAGTACACTTTCTTTACTGTGGCGTTCAGGCAAAAAGAGTTTGAAATACCATTCAATCACAGTGAAAGGAGTTCTGAAGTGGCATAGGTTCTGATGAGGCAGAGACATGACTTATTAGAGTTCATTATGTCTCTTTTGCTGCAATCCATGGGCATGACCAAAAAACAAAGTACCTTGCTTCCATCTACTACCAAGTCGCTCACCTCTTTCTCCATCTTATTTATTGTCATGATATCTTTGTAGTGCATAATCACACATACCTCTTGTGAGCTCTTATGCTTGGTTAGTCTACCCAAAGTAGCAAAAAGCAGACAATATTTTTTCTGATACCAGTGGAAAGTTAAAAAATAATACCTAAGATTCTTTGTACCTCTACTGTTTTTTTTAATTGTTGCGATAAGTGTAAGGATGGATTTATTTCTATTTTCAAAAATTGGAAAAAAAACACAAAATAAATTTACATAGTATGGCTGAGTATTACATGAAATTAGATATATGGTCAGAGAAACATGTATGCCAAAAACATTCCCTTCAGCCATGTTCTGATGTTAACACAGCTATAAGGTAGATGTGGGTCTCATTTTTCATTTGTGCATAAGACGGAGATAGTACATTGAAGTAAACAAAGGGACAAATAGTCGCCAACAAATCAGCAAGAGGAAACTGATCATTCTTTAGTCTTTGCTCTCTGAGATTTTGCTGTAGTCGTTTTTCCTTTGTGTAAAATGGGAAAACCCCTTTAAATCTTTAAAGAGAAATTTAAAGAAGAAGAAAAGTGTTATTGCAGTCTCGTGTCATCTATCTACAAGATAGGCTGCACACAACAGTAGCTAAGGAAGAAAGCCCAGGTGTGTTAGCAGCCTCTTGATAACAATACAAATAAGATCAAGTCATTTGTTACATTGCCAAACAACATATGTAGTTATGCTTGGGTACATCTTATGGAATCACAAGAGAATGGCTTTGACTGTTGAAGTCCATTTTCATTCATCCTCAGAAGCAACTGAAAGATAAAACAACTGCTTAGAAATTTCTCCCTCTTTTCTCTCCTCTTCTTTTCTCTCTCTTCTTCCCTCCCTCTCTCCCCATCTCCCTCTCTCTACCCTTGCAGTCATTTAGTATCATGTCAGTTGGTTTGAGACTTCATTGTGTACCATATTTGTTAAGCTTTTTTTTTTTGTCCAGAAAAGATGTCATTTGTGTGTTGTTATATAAATTATATTCACTTATCTGCTTAGAGAACTTACTGTCATTTAGGTTTTGCCTTATTTTGATATAATCCTAGAAGAAACATCAGATGTTTCTTTGAAGGGAGAGAAAAAGGAGGAAGCTGACCTACACAGCAAATGGATTATATAACATCATTTTTGCTTTACTATCTTGGCAGCCAAAAGAGTCATTAGTACTTATTATCACAAGATGTTATTAAAACATCTCATTTGTTTTGAAGCATTTCACTTCATTAACCAAATACCTTAGAGAATTTTCATTATATTTCACTTATTTTGAGGTTGAGAGAAAATTTTTCTTCCAAAGAAAAGAAGTTTTAAGCAATAATTTTCAATATTTCTGATTTCTCAACACAAGTAAATAGGTAACAGAGCATGGAGGAAATATAAACACACAAACAAGCTATGAAGTGTAGAAAGAGACACGTTGAACCAGTGATTCCTGCTACTAAAGTCCAAGCAATCAGTGCATGTAGATGATGTTTTTGTCTTTAAAATTCCCACCCATTTCCTTAGGATGCCAAGACCAGTGTTGGAAAAGCCTCCATTTGGAATTCTAGATATCGAAGTAATGCATTTGGAAAATGTATGTATCCATCCATTTTACAATATAATGTTCCCACTTACTGATAGAAACTAAAGCTTATGAGATATTTAAATAAGAACAAAAAGCTACTATTTACTGGGCATTACCTACAAACCTATGAGGAGGCATTATTATGCTCATTTGCAGATGAAAAATTTGAGGTCTAGAGATGAAGTAAACAACTTCTCCAAGATGATAGATGGGTATGGATACAGAATTCATACATCCATTTGTTCGTTCCAAAGTCCCAATATGTAACTGATCAGCTAAAACAGACACATGAAAAGATGCTCTATATCACTCATCATTAGGGAAATACAAATCAAAACTTCAGAGATACTGCCTCACACCTGTCAGAATGGCTAAAATTAGTAACACAGGAAATGACAGATGCTGGCAAGGATGTGGAGAAAGGGGAACCCTCTTGCACTGTTGGTAGGAATGCAAACTGGTGCAGCCACTCTGGAAAACAGTATGGAGGTTCTTCAAAAATTTAAAAATAGAATTACCCTACAACCCAGAAATTGAACTACTAGGTATTTATACCAAAGGATACAAAAATACTGATTCAAAAAGGCACATGCACCCTGATGTTTATAGCAGCATTATCAACAATAGCCAAATTATGAAAAGAGCCCAAATGTCTATTGACTATGACTGGGTAAAGATATAGACATAGATAGATATAGATATAGATATAGATATAGATATAGATATAGATATAGATATAGATATAGATTTAGATATAGATATAGATATATAATGGAATATATATTCCATTATATATACAATGGAATATTACTCAGCCATCAAAAGAGTAAGTCTTGCAATTTGCAACAATGTGGATGGAGCTAGAGTGTATTATGCTAAGTAAGTCAGAGAAGGACAAATACCATATGATTTCAGTTATATGTGGAATTTAAGAAACAAAACCCATGAACATAGGGGAAAGAATGTAAAAAAAAAAGAGACAGAAGGAGGCAAAACCATAAGAGACTCTTAACTGTAGGGAACAAACTGAGGGTTGATGGAGTGAAGGCGGGTGTGGGATGGGCTAAATGGGTGATGTATTAAGGAGGACACTTGTGATGAGCCCTGGGTGTTACATAGAAGTGACGAATCACTAAATTCTACTCTTGAAACCAATATTATACTATATGTTAACTAAATAGAGTTTAAACAAAAACTTGAAACAAAGAGCCAACGAAATTTGAAAAAAAAACTGATCATCTAAAATGTTAATAATTCAAATGATGGAAAGTTTTTTCTTCCAGAAAACTACTTAATAATAACTTAGACTTGGGGCGCCTGGGTGGCGCAGTCGGTTAAGCGTCCGACTTCAGCCAGGTCACGATCTCGCGGTCCGTGAGTTCGAGCCCCGCATCAGGCTCTGGGCTGATGGCTCAGAGTCTGGAGCCTGTTTCCGATTCTGTGTCTCCCTCTCTCTCTGCCCCTCGCCCGTTCATGCTCTGTCTCTCTCTGTCCCAAAAAATAAATAAACGTTGAAAAAAAATAATAACTTAGACTCTCCCTTTATTTGTTGAGAAGAGATATACTCTTACATTTGTGAAGAAAAAAATGCTATTTTCTTTATTCCACCTTGAAAAACAATAATTCAACATTGGGAGCAGAGAAGACTCACTTCTTCATACATCCCATAATGAACAAAGACCAGAGCCCAAATGTAATAAGCACATCCCAACTACACAAGTTCCTCTCACCTCTAGAAGGGTCCAATACAACTTAAAAAGAATTTAGAGGAGACCAAGGGATCTCCCCTCCTCTTAGTGACCACTCTGAAGAAAAAGAAAAAAGAAAGAAACTACAACACTTATTATAGAATTCTGATGAAACTATTTTTCTTAATATTTAGTGCTTTTTTTCCACCAAATCAATATGGATAGAGGGTGATAGTTCTGCAATGTGCTATTTCTTTAATTAAAATATAAGTATTCTTAATGTGGTTGGATGTACTTTGCAAAATAAACACCAACAATGAACACATAAAATGACTCAATAATTGATTGGTAAACACCATGTAACTATGGAATAATTATATGCCCTGTGAATTATATAGTACTTATAGCTGACATTATTTAGGAAACCTAAGAAATGAACTTGTAATTTGTACTTATCAGATTTCAAATCCAAACAACCAGTGAAGTATCCTGTTATTATATAGAAGTGTCCTATCATTAGATACCTGGTCAGTAATAATCATACAATTAATTACACATATCACACCCCACAGAAAAATACGTAATATCATTGGGACTTCAAGAAACAATTTATCAATTTAACACATTTGGGAAGGAAAAATGAATTTAAATATAGTGTCTAAGGCATACATGCAATCATCCAGTAAGTTTCCCAATTATCTGCTTGCCTGGTTCTTCTCATTATGCAGGTTTCTCTCAATTCTAGTATCAGTTCCTCAGCAAGTTCTTCTTTGGCCTTTCTTTCCAAAGCAGTCTCCATCCTGACTCATGCCCTCAAATACCCTCTATCATACCACTTTGTCTTATTATTGTTGTCACATTTTTTTACTCTTTAAACAATCCTATTGTTCGTTTCTTTAAAAAACATCTGTTTCTCCCCTCGAGACAGTGGACCTCATTTCTCCTCACTAGAGACAGCATTTTGTCTAGTAAATAAATATCTTTCTATTATAGAAGTGATCACGTCTGTTTGCTCAACGCTACAATCCCAGTGTGTAGGCACTTGCTAGGCACACCAGTAACACATGGGACGTTTCTTGGTGAATGAATGATTTACTGACTATTCGTTATCTCCAAGGCACTTGGTTAGAGCATAAAGCTAAACAGATGGAGTGTCTGTCCCATGGGTCTTGCATGCCAAGATATGAATGTACCACACACTTTCAAAGTATTTTCCAAAGCAGACGTAAAGTTAAAACAAACAAAAACTAACCTTAATACTTCATTCAAATACGCATTTATCTTCAATGCTACCACCTTGTTTTGACCTGTTTCTACCTACTTTGCTTCACAGGAACATACACTGAGTTGTTTGCCAACTGTTTCTGACCATACACATTTGTTTCCACAGACAACAACATTAATTGGTCTTTTGAAGACAGCTCGACTCCTTCGTCTGGTGAGAGTGGCCCGGAAGCTTGATCGCTATTCAGAATATGGCGCTGCTGTTCTAATGCTCTTAATGTGCATATTTGCCTTGATTGCTCACTGGCTGGCTTGCATTTGGTATGCAATTGGAAATGTAGAAAGGCCCTACTTGACAGACAAAATCGGATGGTTGGATTCCTTAGGACAACAAATTGGGAAACGTTACAATGACAGTGACTCAAGTTCTGGACCATCCATTAAAGACAAATACGTCACAGCACTTTATTTTACCTTCAGCAGCTTAACCAGTGTAGGATTCGGGAATGTGTCTCCTAACACCAATTCGGAGAAAATCTTTTCAATCTGTGTCATGTTGATTGGCTGTAAGTAGATTTCTCTTTTGTTATCTATTAGGATGAGATAATATCACAAAATTGATATCTCTAGAGGATTAAGAATAAGGCAAAGAAAAAATTACAGAAAACTGTAGAGATAACGGGATTACATATATGGGTACTATATTCTATCAAAACTGATTCTGTGAAAGGGAGACACTGAAGGACTTTCAGGACTTCAGAAAACCAAAAACTGAAAACTGGAGTGGCATGGATCTTGGGATCCAGGAACTGAGACTTGCAGTTCACTTTTACTGCTGTAAAAGTGTCTGTAATTTGTTACCAATGGTTATTTTCTATTTTAAGCTGAGGTCAGATTACAATGGGAAAGACTAGTTTACATTACATTACTAGATAGAAATATATATATATATATATATATATATATATTTCTATCTATATAGAATATATATTTCTATATAAAATATATATATTTCTATCTATATAGAATATATATTTCTATGTAAAATATATAGAAATAATAGAAATGTTTCTTATGTATCTGCATTTATACACATATATACACAAATATATATATTCTTCACCACTTACTGACTAAAAATGCCTTTTCCTATGACATCAGGCCAAATTTCAGTTATTGCTCTTTACCTTGTAATAGGATGATGACATCAGTGTCATTAATGAGGTATATTTTTTTGGAATAAGAAGCAAAAAAAGACGCATTAAAAAAGATGTATAATTTTTCTTAAAAATCATACTGTGGAGTCACTAAAGATAACCTTGCTGATACCAAACAGCAATTGACAAAAGCATAATGGATTTTGAATGCTTAAAAAAAGGCATCATCCTTAGATTGTATACAAATATGAAAACAGATCCAGAGTTGCTTTTTAAATGTTAACACATTAACTAATGAAATATACTTAGATAACCTTTATTATGAAACTTAAATCAATTCACCCAGTTTATTGTTCATTGTATTTAAAATTTACTTTTCATATATATGTCTTAGTATTTTTATTATGCTAGGATTGCTATAGGCAAATGGTATTATATTCAAATAACCCAAGATATTCTACAGATGCAGGCTAAGTCTGTACTACAAACACAGAAGTAATCTTGTACCCAGAAGGAAATGAAGAGGGACCTACTGGGAAAAATGGAAAAATTCATTCCAGAGAGACTAAATCTCTCGGAACAAGCACAGTCCCACCCACTCTGTGATTACAACTGCCAGTAAATACTTTACAGAGATTATCAATCTTAGTGAAACAGGTAGCAAACAAAATTTTTAAAAGTCTGTTCCTAATTACTTAAATATCTGTATAGAAAAATATATATATACTTTTCATAAAGAAAACAGAACCTGCATGTTGAAACTTAGAATTTGCAAGAAGGAATTTTTCATATGCACTGAAGTTTAACCTGCTCACCACTTAGGGAATACCCATCACTTGTGAGGATTGTTAAATACATACTACTATTTATCCTGTGAATCATCTTAAATTAAAGAAAACCCAGTTCTTTATTTGGCCTATACCCAATCTCTAATCCCTAAATCAAGGTTGTTGGCAGTCTTTTTACCTTCCTTCCTTTCTTCCTACCTTTTTCCTTTCTTTCCTACCTTCCTTCTTAAATATAGCACTAAGCTATTTCTATTGATTCCTTAAGAATACTTGGTTTCTTCAGACAATTTTCATATTTTAGAAAAAGAGAAAACACTTTAGTTAACTGAGTAGAGTAAGATACAACCACAACCACCACCACCACAACAACAACAAAAAAACAAGCTTATGGATCCAGAGAATAGATTGATGGTTACCAGAGACTGGGGTGAGGAGAAGGTAAAATGGGTGAAAGGAATCAAAGGTATAAATTTCTGGTTATTAAAATAAATAAAAAATAAATAAATAAACAAATAAGGATGTAATGTACAGCATGGTGACTCTAGTTAATTATACTATATTGTACATTTGAAACTTGCTAGAAGAGTAGATCTTTTTTTTTATTTTTTTAAACTACCAAATTTTTTTAAACTAACATTTATAAACTTCCAAAAAAATTTTTTAATGTTTATTTATTTTTGAGAGAGAGGGAGAGACAGAGCGTGAACGGGGCTGGGGGGACGGGGAGCAGAGAGATAAGGAGACAGAATCAGAAGCAGGCTCCAGGCTCTGAGCTGTCAGCAGAGAGCCGGACATGGGGCTCGAACTCACAAGCCGCGAGATCATGACCTGAGCCAAAGTTGGACACTTAACCGACTGAGCCACCCAGGCACCCCTAAACTACCAAAAAATAATTTAGGCTGCTTTTTAATGTTTATTTATTTATTTTGAGAAAAAGTGGGGGAGGGGCAGAGACAGATGGAGAGAGAGAGAGAGAGAGAGAGAGAATGAATCATAAGCAGGCTCTGTGCTGTCATCACAGAGCCTGATGTGGGGCTCTAACCGACGAAGCTGTGAGATCATGACCTGAGCCTAAACCAGAAGTTGGATGCTTAACCGACTGAGCCATCAGGTGCCCCTAAAAAAGTAGATCTTAAAAGTTCTCGTCACTGTGGTGATGGATATTAAGTAGACTTATTTTGGTGATCATTTCTCACTGTATACAAATATCAAATCATTACTTTGTACTTCTGAAACTAATATAATGCTATATGTCAATCATATCTTAATAAAACAAACAAATGAAGCTCAGAGCCAGAATTGACAGAAATGATGAAACTGGTAGACAATACCAAGCACTTTAACCAATGTGTATGTGGATTCCCTGAAAATGGGGGAGGGAACCAGAAAATAAAATGTATCAAAATGTGTAAGAGACAGCTAAAACAGTGCTCAGAGAGAAATGTGTACCTTTAAGTGTCTTTATTTTTTTTAAGTTCATTTATTTATTTAGAGACAGAGCATAAGTTGGGGGAACGGCAGAGAGAGGGAGAGAGAGAATCCCAAGCAGTCTCCACTCTCTGTGCTGAGCCCATTGTGGGGCTTAATCGATAACACGACTATGAGATCATGACTTGTGCTGAAATCAAGAATCAGACGTTCAACTGACTGAGTCACCCAGGCACCCCTTAAGTGTTTATATTTAAAAAAAAAAGATCTAAAAATCAAAGATCTAAGCTTCTGTCTTAAGATCTAAAAATCAAGGATCTAAGCTTCTATTTTAAGACAAGCAAATTAAACATATAAGTAGAAGAAATATCAGAGATAAGAGCAAAAGTTAATAAAATGAAATCATACATTAGAGAAAATTAATGGTAGTATATTCTGGCTCTTTAAAAGATCAATAAAATTGATAAACCTCCTATTAGACTGGTAAGAGAGAAGACATAAGTTAACATGTCTTATATGAAAGAAAAGATCTTACTATCCATTATAAAGATATTAAAAGAATAATAAAATAAGATTATGAAATACTTTATAATAATAAATATGACAATTTAGATGTGATAGAAAAGCTTCTTAGTGAAACAAATTACCAAAACTGAAACAAAAAATCCTGAGCCATACAATAAAATTTGATAAATTGTATGTCATCAAAATTGGTACCTCAGCTTTTCCAAGGACACTATTAAGAAAAGGAACAAATGATAGACTAGAAGAAAATACTCTCCATACTTAGACCTAAAAAAAAAAAAAGTCTTGTATCTGGAATATATCAAGAATTCTTACAACTCTGTAATAAAGGACAACTCAATTTAAAAAGTAGCAAAAGATTTAAACACATTTCACAAAAGAAGATAAATTAATGGACAATAAGTGCAGGAAAAGATGTCATTAGTCATCAGGAAATGCAAATGAGAACTCTAGTGAGGTATTACATGGCCACTACAAGGTTAAAATGAAAGACTGGCAATTCCAACTGTTGGTTTGGGAACAACTGATACTATCACATATTGCTGGAGGAAGTATAAATTGACACAGGTTTGAGAAACAGTTGCGTGGTTTCTTATAGAGTTAAACATACCACACAATTCCACTCCTAGGTGTTTGAAAGGGAAATGGAAGTATATGCCCATACAAAGACTTGTACACAAATGTTCGCAGCAGTTTTACTCATAGTAGCCAAAAATGAAACAATGAGTTTTCTGTCAACAGAAGAGGTGAACTGAACTGGTAGAGCCATTGGATGGATACTGCACAGTGATTTAAAAAAAAAAGAAAAGAACTTTTTAATGATTTATACAACAACAGGATTAATTTCAAAAACATGCTGAACAAAAGAAGTCAACACAAATGAATGTATACATCATGATTCCATTTATATGAAAACCTAGGAAATGCAAACTAATCTTTAATGACATACATTGGAGCTTAGTGGTTGTCTAGGTTCTGAAGTGAGTATGCAGGCAGCCAACGAACACTGGGGAATCTTTTGGGGTGATGAAATGTTCTATATCTTGATTGTGTTTATAGCAGCGTATACATTGGTAAAAATTAATTGATCTGTACCATTAACACCTATTTAATTTATTGTATGTAAATTACACACCTATAACATCTAATTTTTTAGGTTAAAACTTTTTAAAAGTTTGTGTATTAGGTAGAAAACGTGTATTTGCTCTATCGGTACATTTCAGCTAATGTTTAATGGCCTACTAAATACATTCATTTGGTTAGCATATCAGATTTTAGGTGTGGTGTGCTGAAGGAAGTTTTAAGATATACCTGTTTTGTTTCTATAATATCCAAGCCTAAAACAAACCATCTGGTGAAATTACAACTATCTATTGAGGAAAGCTAAATAAAATATTGAGTTGAAGAGAGAAATGCCTTTATATAGTCTACCATCTTGCTTTTGACTCATATTTGGATTCATATTTGCCATCTTACTTTTGACTCGTATGCCAATTGTTAAGCATTAACCGAATAATGTATAAAGAATATAACTATGTTGTGCTTCTTTCTTGCTTACGGCTCCAGTTGCTCCTGAAAAAAAAAATCAGAAAAAATAATTTGTGCCTTCATTACAACTTAAAAAGCCACCACATAGAATTGCCTAAGAGAAATACATGTTATTCATATATTAAACTACATGCTTTTAATCTAGATTTTGCCATTTTGTCAATGAATGGAAATACCTGTCTATGACCCAGACTAATGTTTTGGTTCATTTTCATAGCAGTATGGAGATAAAGCCACAATGTAGAAATGAAACCATAGTATGTATTACAAACAAATTAAGAGTGCTTTCCCTGACCCGCCTCCAAGTAGTTATGTGGTTTAAATAAAATAACTGGCATTGAGGGGCACCTAGGTGACTCACCTGGTTAAGCGTCCGACTTCAGCTCAGGTCATGATCTTACAGTCCTTGAGTTCGAGCCCTGTGTTGGGCTCTGTGCTGACAGCTCAGAGCCCGGAGCCTGCTTCAGATTCTGTGTCTCCCTCTCTTTCTGCCCCTCCCCTGCTCATGCTCTGTCTGTCTCTGTCTCAAAAATAAATAAAAACATTAAAAAATTAAAAAAAAAATAACTGGCATTGATTATGTCCCCCTGATGAAATCAAATGAACTTAATGTGTGCTACCTATAACTGTTTCCTGAGAAAATGATAGATACTTTGGAGACACAACAGCATGCATAAATATTTCTGACACTACAGTTAGGAAGAGTAAAATGCATTTTTCACAGGAATCTCCTTGGATCACAGGAATCAGTTTCAGGCAAGTATTGCTAACTCTCTTCTTAATCAACTACTCATTTACTCAAATTAGGCACGAGTCTTTATCTTTGGAAGGTCCAATCTAAACAGCTTGTCTACCTTACTGAGAATTACTGTCCTTCACACATCCCAGGTCAGGCTCACTACAGATCTCCCCAACTTTCATCTCTTTAAATAGATAAAAACAAAGGGCCACTCCTTTCTCTATGGCATTCTCTGACTTGAGCTATCTATGGTATACAAGGCCATATGAACCAAGAGACAAAGATCAGATGGAAAATTAAGCAAATGACCAAGAAGATAAGTTGTTTTAAAATGCTTAACCCGAATTTGGTCAAAATCTACTTGAAAAATGATTAAGGGGTTTATAGGAGTAAAGGTTTGTAAAGTGTGTTGTGCTCGTGGGGGGCGGGTGGGGAATGTGTTTGTTGAATACAATTGAATCAAACACTGTGGTCATTTTTTACCACGTGCTCAGGATATTGCAGGCCCAGTGCCTTAACATATGCTACCCTCTCTCTACAGTTCTGGCACATGCCCAGAGACCAGAATACGGTCCATGTATCATGATTTGACTTTCTGTATAGAATACAGCACTGTTTTAGGATTATTGGAAACAATACAAACATAAAAGGAAAGAGAAGATACTCAAAGAACTTACGTTAAATCACAAAGATTTAGCCCGGAAAACACTGGAAAGGGTATTCTACATAAGTACTGGAACGTATAGCAAGGATTCTCATCGCAGTTCTTTCTTCTCACAGACAAAAGGGAAATGTATATTCTATTTTTTTCTACAAAAATAAAATGATGTCCTCATACTCAAGCCTGAGATATCTGTTTCTCATGTAAAAATACTGTAAAACTGAATTTTAATAGGTTAAAAATCGTACACAAATAAATAAGGAAAGCGTGAGTTCCTTAAAACAATGTATCATTCCTTAGCAAAACCAAAGTATTCAAAATAATCTTGAGATTTATAATAGATTTTTAATATTAAAAGGTTAGGTTTGAGTCTGAGAGGCAGAGATGTCACAGTTTAAAAATAAAAATTTTAATCCAGCTCCAGAAAACATATCTGTGGTAACTCTGTGACATATATCCTTATTACATTACAAAGAAAATGTTTATTTTAGAGGCATTTTATCTCTGTAGTCAATATTCCAGATCATAGGTTGATAATGTAAACAATCTGAGTTTATATTCTAATTTAGAATCCATGGTGAATTTGGAGACTTTTCCTCTCCAGGTTTATTATCAAATTTATAAAATTTATAATATTGGCTTAACTTAATTTTTCCCCATTGGCCAGTGATAAATCTTTACAACTGGATTGAGATCATAAAAAAATCTACAAACTTGAGATTCTGACAAGATATAAAAATGCCCAAGTGCAGTCTTCCCCTATAACTTTGTTTTTTATCCAATCCAGCACTAATGTATGCAAGCATTTTTGGAAATGTATCTGCAATTATCCAAAGACTATACTCGGGAACTGCCAGGTACCACATGCAGATGCTTCGAGTAAAAGAGTTCATTCGCTTTCACCAAATCCCCAACCCTCTGAGGCAGCGGCTTGAAGAATATTTCCAGCATGCATGGACATACACCAATGGCATTGACATGAACATGGTATGTATTTCTGTTTTCCAAAATGGAAGTACTTCAGGCATTATAGCTACAGTTCAAATGGGAAAGCCAGTCTCACCAGCTTTGAACCCCTTGCTTTTGTTTTCCTCTCGGATGTTTATTTTCTCCCCTGGAGATAGTCTCTCATTCTCAATTCATGGCATTGCATGGTGCTATATCTAGTTATACTGTGTGGCAAAGGCATTATAACATGATGCAAACTGATATAACTGTGTAGTAGAGTTCCCACTTCTGGTTAGGGAGAACATGATTAACATAGGATTTGGGCTTTCAGCACCTGTCCTAGCTTCCAGCACCCAAAAAAATAGTTGGACCCATGTGTGTTAAGATTTGACAAGTAAATAGTAACAATCACTCTGATGCCCCCAAACAGAAATCCAAAGTTAACACTCCTTTAAAAAAAACAGGACATTTTGAGGATTTGTGGGAGAGGTTAGGGAACTTCAGCATGCCATAAACATTTCATGATTGGAAGTTTCATATTTCTGTTAAGGACAAATTTTTCTATATTTACAACAATTAACTATGTGCCCTTTTACTGTACCTGGTTTAATGCATCTTTCCTTTCAAGGAGGAAATATGGATTTCTTCATAACTTTTAAGCAAATTCAACATCAACAATCACTTTTCATAATTCCTCCCACGTCTATCAGTGTTTAAAAATCAACATAATTAAGGAGATCACCATGGCATAAAGAGCTCTTTTTATTATTAGGTGAATGGCACACATTCTCTTGACCTACCTGTATAGCTACAGAGACTGATTCCTACAGATAAATTATGTGACACGCCCAAATTCTATGGCATATCACAGATCTATTAGGAAAGATTAAAAATACGATGGCCTCCCATGTGTCAACTCCTCCAGTGGGCAAGGACCCTGTTGCTAAGAATTCTTCGGAAAATCAAACCACTCACATTTAATGACATGAACAGCATAATACAATTTTTGCATAAGTAAGCCTATCCAATTTAATTTGACGTTTTTTATTTGACTGGTAATATTCTGACAAAAAAGCAAATTCTGACAAAAATTAGCAGTCAAAGGGCAGAAGGCATGGCAAATGTTGCCCAATTTGAAAGCCATGTAAGGATAAGCAGATTAAAGCCAAATGTGATGTATTTGACTGAGAAGTAAGGACATGCCGGTATAAAAATGGACATTTGATAAGCCAATCAATTAGTACATTTCATATAAAAGCATAACTGAATTCCATGAGTTATTTCTAATTATCCCAAAGTTACTTGAGAAAATTCATTTGATAAATTTATATCACTAAGATATAACTTAAATTTCATAAGAAAGCACCTACCAATTTATCACTTTCGATGCTTCCATCTGTATTATTGTTGAACAAAGATACCAGCATTCAGAAACTATTGGGTATTCTGTAACTCTGGGTTGGCTGAAGCAGTGTCAAGACTTTTTAATCAGAACACGTGTCACTCAATTTTGTTGTTCCATACTGCCAGATTATTTCACTAACAGTAATAAAACAATTATATATTGTACATCCCCTCTCCATATAACTAGTTTTGTGACCATTTTTGTGATAAAGTCTCTTTTTGACAACTATTTAGCTTTCATTGTTTGACTCTATTACCTATGAATATGGTTTATATACCACTTGCCTATTTACAATGTACTTATGAAAGATTTATCTCTTTCCTGTCTGCTTCACACCTTAATACATGGAATCACAACACCCACCGGTAAGAACAGGAGGTATTTATATCCAATTTAATTCTCGTGTAAATTGTGGAGAACACCCTTGTTATCTGTCAGGTTTAGAGCTTGTTAAGTGATTTCCAATGTTAGTTCTGATCTTTTTTGCATGATGTAGCAAAGGAAATACAAAGCAAGGACCTGGAGAAGATAACCTGGAAGAGGCCAAGTACAGAATAGAAATCCTTAAGTTTAACAAGAACTTGACCTCTAGTAATATTTATATACAGTTTCCCTCTCCCCACAAAAAGTCACTTATCTGCTCCTTCCTCCACTCTGATAAAGGTTATGGGTATACGGTTTGCATTAGATAATTGTCATAAAGAAAATGTCATTCTCTTTCATCATCCTCTATTTTCATGATGTAGGTGCTTTACTTTCCTTCCATCTGCATGCCTGTAATTACATGATCCTGGAGTGTGTAAGCTCGAAACCATGTGCCACTGAGTCTTGCATGTGGTTTTGAGAGCTTGACTTTGCACGAACTTCTTGTTTGTACACAGTGTCTACATTTCTCATCTTGTGACTGCAAAGTGAGTAAAAAAATCAAAGTGCAAGATAACTGAAAACTCAGCAAGTGGAAGATGCCTGCTTGTTACACACAATGTGCAAAAAACAAAACAAAGTTAGAGAAAAGTAACTGTACTCTTAGACTACTGAGAGGTTAAAAAAAAACAAAGTAGATTTTTTACCTCTAAAACCACATTCTTATAATCCCCGTGTCTTGTTAGTTTATTGTTAACCAAATAGTAATTTAATAATAATTTAAAGTGATTTAAATTTATGTATTGTGATACATAAAAGTACATCAAACTGTTGTATTTTACATCAGCATTTCACGTTATTTCATTTAAGCACAACCTTAGACATAGTTTCTTGTGAAACATTTCAGGTCATTTTTTTTTTTCCGTCCAACCATGTCAAAATGAGGTATAAGGTTTCCAATTACATGTATTAACTGACTCAAAATTATTTTTCATAACCCAAAACATGGGATTCCTTGACAGAACTCAAAACATAGGAAATAGGCCTAAAATGTGCAGCCATATTTCTTATTCCCTGGATCTTTTGCTTTTTGTGAAATAGCTATCGTCACAATATTCCAGAACCAAAAGTATTCTGGGGACATTCATGGGCTCCCTTTCAATGGAACCAAATGGTTCAGAGTACAAAGGGAAAAGAGTCAAGATAATGAAATTAAAGAAAGGATAGTGTTCTTTTGTATCTGATGTCAAGCTTAGGAATAATGACAATTTTTTCAAAAATGTCTATAGGTCAATTCTGAAAAACTCTCTCCCTTCTACTCCTCCAAATTTGACCAGTTAGGAAGAGGAGATACTTTCTCAGATTAAGATTGAGAAAGGGTATCTCAAGGATTTTCCCAAATTGAAAGCTGTCCTCTGACCCAGTCTGAAACTTTCTGACATTATCCCACATTGATTTTAGTTACAACATTGTCAAGAACTGAAAGTCAATATAGAGTCAAATTTCTTCATATTACACACAAGGGCCTGGCCTTGTGACAAGGCTCTATACATCATCCTGGAGGGAGGGAAATAAATCATTCATGACAGAAACGACTTCATAATTTAAAATTATATTGACATGGAAGACAATCCTTTATGAACAACTGAGGAAGAATTTTATTTCTTATCTTAAAAATGCCCCCCTAGTTATGCCTAATAATATAAAAATAAGAACAGGCATTCAGAAGACCTAAATACCAGCTCTTCAATTTGCCACTCATCTTGGACAAGTCACTTAACCTCTCTGTAATTTCATGAAACTTGTCATTGTCAAATGTTTTTAAAGCACCAGAACTCAAATATGCTAAACATATAGAACAATTATTATGGGAGATTTTCTGCTTAAAGATGGAGATTCAAACCTACCTGCTGCCTGCTCCCTTGCTATCTGTAGTGAGCTTCTGGCTCTCTTTTATGGTGAATTGTTGATGACAGAGAACAGAAGGGAACCATTTCAGGTAAACACTAGGACAGGAATTGAGTCCCATATGTGGGGAAGCACAAGAGAAAATTAAGGCAGGTAGTGCAGAAACAACTTTGTTTAATTTATTTTAGGAAGAAAGAGAGCAACTGACATTTTTTTTTATCCTGAGGTATTAATGGAGAAATTTTTGAGAAAGAGACATAGAAAGGAGTTGGAATGAGAACCTAGGAAGAGGGATGAATGTTTCAGCAGGGTAGATAGACAAGTTTTCCTTAAAGACAGGCAGGTACAAAAAGAAAAAGGGTAAAGGCACTGACTTTGAGGAGAAAAGGAGAAAACTCAATGGTATTAGCACCACATGGTCTAATCTCCTTGGTTAAGCAGAGGGTAGATTAAGTCCTCAGAAAGAAGGAGGTATAAAATAGGAGAAGAGTTGAAGAGCGGGGAGAACTTTTAGGGATCTCATTCAAGAGTCAACTGAGTAGGCTAAAAATGCTTAGAACCAAAATAGGACTCGGAGTGACAAATCATTCATTTATAATAGCCCAAACAAACAAAGCCAATCAAAATGGAGAAGAGACAAATAAATAATAAGCATATTGTCTAATAGAAATTCTTACTCCTTGGAGTTGATGTGATGTCTAAGAAGCATCTTAGTGAAAATCTCATTTCCTTCCACGGCTCTTCTCCAGCTCCTCTGCTATCCCTCAGAGAATCATCTGTTAACTCTACCTATTGACCTTAAGTACTAACTACTACCTACCTACGACTACTACTGACTGCTGACTACTCTCTACTTAATTGTTAACTACAAATACTGATTATTTCTGCATCCATGATCTAACTCTATGCCATCAAACACTTTGTTGTACCCATTCTCTATGCTAACTGAAATGACTTCATCTATGCCAGACCTTTATATAAATCTCCTCCACTCAGTCTATTTTGATACACCATAGTGAAAGGTAATGATGAGCTCTTTCAGTCCTGTGCAAGTCAGCCACTCATATAGAAACAGTCCTTGTGACATTAAACCCCATTGGAAATGTTAAGCAAAATATACAGAACAGCATGGCTTGTTTTTACCATATTGTTTTCATCCCCCTTTAACTTTTTCTAAGGATCCTTTATGCAGCCAAGTTGATAAATAGGGTCAATGGAAAACCTTTGATTCTTTAGTCATAAAGTTTAAAAACATGATTAAAAATACGGTAGCCTCATATTTACCCCTCTAGCAGGCAAGGATTCTAGGAATTCTTCAGAGAAGAAAATCACTTACATTTAAAGATACCAATAGCACAACACAATTTTCATATCGGTGTATAGTTTGCATTGATGTTTTTTTTTGTTTGACCGGTAATATTCTTAACAAAAAAGCATAGTTTCAAAACCAGCAGTCAGCCTGCAAAAAGCATTGCAGATATTGCTGAATTTGAAAAAAAAAAAAAAAACATGTTTCTTCTCTACACAGACTAGTGAGTAAATTCACACATTTGAAAATGGGGCATGGAGACTGGCAAAAACCTGCATTTATTTTTTTTTTATATTTATTTATTTATTTTTTATTCTCAAGTTAGTTAACATACAGTATAGTCTTGGCTTCAGCAGTAAGTAGAATATAGTGATTCATCACTTACAACACCCAGGGCTCATCCCATCAGGACTGGTGAGACATCTTTTAGTTTTCTGTAAGGAAATACCTAGCTACTATTTAGGAGTTGTATTAAAATAGCTGTCTACAATGTACTTTAGAAGATGTTTTCATCTGCATGCTGATTAGTTAACAGAAACTGCCTGGCTCTACAGAAACTGTGTAGGCAGCAAAGTTTCTCGCTAGCAAGAAATCTCCTAGCACACGTGCTTGCCTAGTGTAGCCAGTACCTGAACCATATGTGCTTTAGAAAGGGCAAGGTGCATGTCTTTCCTATTTTTTACCAAGCTAGTTACTCTAAAGTCTCAAAAATAGCACACAGAACAGTAAGTGCCATCTGGAGCCCCCTGACATGCACAATAGCAGACTTCAGACAGGCATGTGGTATTTTCGTGTCCCAAATGGTATGTGCTCCATCATGTTTCACAAATGATTATGGTCACTTCATCCTTGTCTCCAACCGTTATCAAGAAGGACTTATTTACGGCTGGCACCATGCTGCTTCTGTGCAAAGGGAGCTCTTAACAGTGGGATTTTATCTTCGGTGGTTCCTGAACCACGGGAAATGACAACGTGGCCTGGGGCTTTATGCATGAAAAAACAGTCATTGCAAAAACACCACACTGAGGCAGTGAACGTATTGCAGTTCTTCCATTCATTAGTAATGTTCTTCTCCCAACAATAGGATAGTGGAAATGATGTGTCCAATTTTTTTAGCTCTTTGAAATAATGGTGCTATTCAAACAGGACTCTAGAGTGCATCTCCTCCTGCTGGAGCATGTGATGCGTTTCCAAACACTTTCTCTGGAGTCCTAGAAGCACAGGAGTAATTCAAACTCCATTCAGTTTGAGATCACTTACTATTCAACACAGATTTAGCCTATAATTTAAAAAAATACAGAAAGACATCAAAATTTAGCTTTACAACATTCTGTAAATATGACTTTAAGTCCCTTTTAATTCAAATATCAGAGTAATTCAGCATTTATCAAACTTAATGAAATCAAGCCATTCACAATTTCTCACAAAATAAAGTCCAGTATTTTCTTTAGTGGGAGAATTATCTGAGACATTGCAGGAACCTGTAAATTTATATTGAAATGGATGTGTAAAAAAAAAAGAAAAGAAAGAAAGAAAGAAATGGATATGTTAATAGTCCACCCACTATGTCAGAGTTTAGGTGGTTTTTTTTTTTAATTTATTTTTTTAATATACATCCAAACAGATGTCAGAGTTTTTTTATATCAGTTTTTAGGGGTAAAAGCAAACAAGAGTAAGTTCATCCAGTTCAATTGTTCTTATAGTCTTAAGGCAGTAGTACTTAAGGAATTGACATATTTTTTAATTGTTTTCTTGGTTTAGACATTATGCTATCCGTGTGGATGAGTGTGATCCGTGTGGATGAGTGGAAAAAATATATAATCCTTGCCTCTTTTATAGCAGATGTTCCTTAAAAACCTCTTTTTGTTTGCATCTTGGGGCTCCTATTGGTCAGGCGGGTCACCCCCAGAAGTCTACACTCAATTTAAGAACTGATAAGAATCATTCTTATTCAGGCTCCAGCACCTAAGATAGTACATTTTCATACTCTGGAGCTATGCTAAATCATTTATATAAGTGCTGCAGTTCATTTTTTTTCCACTCCACTGGAATCTTCTTAGATCACAATGCTTTACACCACCACAGAACTGAAACATATCAGTAGCTAGAAACACCTACCAGGGTGAGAAGATAAGTCAAAGGTTCATTCTGTGCAGGTATAATTCTTGTATTTGAGTCATAGAGCTCCATTTCTACTAGCCCTCATCTTGGTTTTGTTTTTTTTTTTTTTTGTTTTTTTTTTTTTTTGGTTTGGTTTGGTTTATGAATTTATTTTGAGAGAGAGGCAGTGCACACAAGCAGAGGAGGGACAGGGAGAGAGGAAAGACATAGAATCCCAGGCAGGCTCTGCACCATGAGCGCAGAGCTGGTCGCAGGGCTCCATCTTGGGACCTGTGAGATTATGACTTGAGCCAAAACCAAGAGGGACACTCACCCAACAGAGCCACACAGGTGCCCCACCCTCAGCTTGTTCTAACAGTGGAATCACTATGTGTGGATGCCAGGAAATTGGGGTGTTAGTCGTATTTTAAGATGGGCACTTTAGCCCAGAATCTGACTCTAATTTCGTCTGCTTTGTCAATGACCAGTGCTTCATATTGAACAATAGACACAAAACACTGAGGTCACAGCTTTATAATAAAGCATGTATGGTTAATCAAGATGTTTCCTCTATAAATTACCTATACGTAGCATTTTTGCATAGTTTTTTGGTTACCTTTTTCTTATTTTATAAGAAATCTCTGTGAATTATAGATAATAGTGTTTTGTCTGTCATCTATATCGCAATTTGTTTCTAATCTCTTTTCAATATGTTGATTTTGTTAAAAATATCTTACAGATTTAAAAATGTTTTTTTTTAATTATTTTAAATATGGTCCAGTTAGTCAACTTATAGTTCAGAGATCTTGTCCTGATTTTCAAAGGTCCTATGAAACATACGGATTATACAAGTAGTGTGCCAGATTTGCTTGTAAGTTTTGTTGTGTGATTAGAAAGAAAATTCTGTATTCTGTTTGAAATGTAGCTTTGTAGATTATTTTCTTTGTCTGAATAGAAGGTAGAATGTAAATAAGTCATTATTTTTCTATTGATTCAAAATACCATCTTATTTAAACATTAAATTGTCAGATATAATGGGTATACGTATCTTTACTTTCAAATTGGCTCTATTTGTTCATTCCTATGGCAATATAATAATTTGTACTTAGTGACTTTATACTATGCTTTAATATCTGACAAAGTAGATCAACCCTAACTAATCTTGTTTTTCTTATTTTCCCTGGCTACTTGAGAGTTCTTATTCTTCCAGATAAGATATATGACTGTTTTCATTCAATTACAACAAAGTCCACATTGACATTTGAGATAATCCAAAGATGAGATTGTCAGATCTGGCTAATGAGAGTCGGAAATTGTAACCAATATCAAGATTTACCAACAATGTCAAGAATGTATATAATTTGGGGCTCCTGGGTGGTTCAGTCAGTTGAGCGTCCATCTCTTGATTTCAGTTCAGATCATGATCTCACAGTTTGTGAGATTGAGCCCCACATCATGCTCTGTGCTGACAGTGCAGAGACTCTCTCTCTCAAAATACATAAATAAACATTAAAAAAAAAAAAAAAGAATGTATGAGGGCGCCTGGGTGGCTCAGTCAGTTAAGCGTCTGACTTCGGCTCAGGTCATGATCTCACGGTTCGTGGTTTCGAGCCCTGGGTCGGGCTCTGTGCTGACAGCTCAGAGCCTGAAGCCAGCTTGGGATTCTGTGTCTCCCTCTCTTTCTGCCTGTCCCCCACGCCCACTCTGTCTCTCTTTCTCGCTCAAAAATAAACATTAAAAAAAATTTTTTTAAGAAATTCTTATCTTTGCTATTAAATTTATTCTTCAACTTTGTACAGTATAGTCAGTTAAACAAATGACATATATTACACATTTCCATTTTTACCTGTGTATAGATAATAAGGAGTCAAACTATCTTCTTTACAGCAACCTAGTACATTCCCTACATTGTTTTGATAGGACTTTTTCTTAGTTTAATGTAATGTGGTTTGGTTTGGGGTTTTGGAGGATTTTCCTTGAGCATTTATGTTGGATATTCTAGGTGTGCAGTCATATCAGCATCAAAAAGAAAGAAATTCATTCTCTTTTTAAATACTATGTATTATGATTTTTAGTTCATTAGATCTTCCGAAACAATTTTGAATAGAGATAGCTGACTTCAATAAAAATAACTTCACCATTAAGACTAATACTTTTAAAATATCTTTGCATTCCTGAAATACATGCTACTTGGTCACTGAGTTTTTTATTCTTTTTTGATTCTGTTGGTTAGTAAATTATTTAGAATTTTGCCTCTATTTTGATATGGCATACACTTATATGCTCTTTTAATGTTAGAAAGAAATTATCTGTAAAACCATGTGGTCCTGGAGGTTTTCATATAGGTCTTTAATCACCATTTCAACTCTACTAGGTATTTATTTACTCTTTTTCTTCCTTGGCCAATATGGTAATGTTTGTTTTGTGAAGCATTCGTCTATTTCATCTAGGCTTTCAGAGTTGTAAAATGGCATGTAGGGTTCTCTTCTAACCCAGTCTTTTCTGTATCAGTAGGTACATCTGCCTTCTCATTCCTAAACTTATATGTTTTGTTCTTTCTACTTTCCTTTAGCAGGCTTTCAAAAGATTTATGAATTTCATTGGATGTTGTTCAAGGAACTAGCCTTTGCATTAATTTATACTTGCCACTATTCTTTTTATTTCCAGAGTTTGCCCTCATTAATTCCCCATTTTTTATTCCTTTGGATTGGTCTATTATTTTCAAGATTGTATTAAGGTCTTTTATTGTTGGAGTCTTTCTTCTGTAATACCGAAGGCATTAAGACTGTACATTTTCCTTTCAATGCAAGCTTTTCTGTGGTTGCATCGGTTTTGGTATGACTTCTCCTTTTATTGCTTTCTGCATTATTTCTTCTTTGATCCAAAGGTTATCATAAAGTATGGTTCTTTATATCCATGTATTTCTGATTTTCTGGTCATGTTTTAATAATTTTTAAAACTTTTTGGATTATAGTCAGAGTTAATGGACTATATAACATTTCTACTTTTATAAATGTTTAAGCACGTACACTTAATGTAAAAACAATCTGTAGTTGCAATTTTTAAGATGACTGATCTTTATTAAGTCTTTCCAAAGCATTTAGCTTTTTATTTTCATGGGGATGAAGGAAACTGCTCTCTTGTTTTACACATATTTTATTATTTTATGTGCAACATGATTAAGTTACATGATTCCACTAACAAGTACAGCTGGCATAAATAGATTTCAGAACACGCACAGCTGGTCTAAAATTCAGTTGGCAGAAGTAGAAATGTGTAGGAACAATATCTGAAACATTTATTAGAGTGCTGGGGTAGCAAGAATCAATACATTTTACAGAAGAGGAATCAGATAGGTGGAGGAAGATAACTTCTGCTATTTTGAGAGCTTCTCCTATTTTGTGAAAAGTTGGGTAGTTGCTGATATAGTCATCACTTTTTCTAGGAAACAATTGGAATTTTTGTCTGACCCTAACCATTCGAAGGAACAAATACCCTAACTGGTACAGAGTGAAAATGACATTTATGCTACATTTCTATTCTTTGTTAATTATTGATAAAAACCAATAAATGAAATGAATGGGGAATGTTTTGTCACCACGTTAGACACAACTTTAGAAATCCAGTGTAATGGACAGCTGTGGTAAGTCAAATAGTTGAAAGAACCCTAGACTAAGTCTGAAGTCTTAGTTCCTCCACAAATAAAATCCCTAATGCATTTATATTTAAGCTTTCACATATAAAAAATGAGGTAATCACCACTCTCTATGTTTTATATAAAGTTGAATCAAAACATTTGATTCTAAAATATTATCACGAGAAAGGTTTCTGAAAACAAAACTAGGTTTAAGTTCAAGACAGCATATCAAGTACAGGGTGGTACTTAAATCACTCTTTTCATTACCTGGCAGACTGCACTCCCTTTTCCTTTCTTTGTGAGTAAGCTCAGGTCATTTACAATTCATCCATTTTGGAAGAAGTGTTTTCAAAGCATCCAATAGACCCCACTGTAATTTATTCTGTTAATGCCTGCCCTTGCTCCCTCTCTCAAGGAGTTGGGTTCAGGGGAAGGTCCTGCAATTGTTTCTCAGTATCCGAGTTCCTCCTGTTACCTTAAGAAAACCTAGTGGGTTCCGTGGGTTTCCCTTGAGATTTTACTGCATACATCTTAATGCACCTTTTTTAAAAAAAATAAAATAAAAATAATCAGTCTTCTGCTGAGTCAGCAGAACTCCAGAATCTGGGTAACAAGGACATGGATGTAAAAGCAATAAATCCTTTCTGCCTACTCATCATTACCCACACTCCAACTCATCCTTGACCCTGACTTAATCGGAGTCAGTTTAAAGTTGTCCTTCTGGAAGCAAAGACGCATCTCACATATCATGCTGTTAACTGAGAGAGGCAAGGAGAAGAAGCAGGAGGGAAAACTGTTTCATTTTTCAAGGAATCATTACTTGTATCAAAAGTGGTTCAGGATTTATGACACTGGTTTCCCTGTCTGTGTGTGGCACGTTTCTGTTCTGTTCATGATTTTGTTTCTAAATGATGTAACCATGTGACATGACAAATGTGGAAAAGTTACATTTTTAAAATTAGTTAATTTTCTCAAGGTTTATAAAGCCCCCTATCATGGATTGCAGGATACTTTGCTTTGCCAACAATCTGGCCAGATATGGTATCCTTATACAATAAAATAACTCCTTATTCTCATTAGTCACGTGAAGGTAAAATAAGAAAGCAGATAGCAAAGCAGTTTGAGCTTCAGACCACAGCTGCATACACTTGAATGTTTATAACTCCTAAAATAATCCACTTCTCATGATCAGTGGGTAAACATGAAGTATTAAACATGTAATCTCCAAGGAAAGATGAAAAATATATGTTTCCTATTCCTTAATGATAAACCATAACCATAGCAATAACATGATCTGGGATGACCTCAAAATTAGGGAATGCATGAGTTTCTAGAAACAACAAAAGCAAGGTTCAGTATCTTGTAAGTGGTAAGGATTTATCAAATGCTGAATGCCCACATGGCAAACAGTGATTCTATCAGAATCAGAAAATGCTATAAAGTCTTAAGGGCAGAGATTTAAGATTTAATATATTGCCTGCATCTTCTATTTGATAATCACACTTGAGGATTAGTGTTTCAAGGGGAGTGCTAATTTGTGTTTTGATTAATCCTAATTTGTCAAGATCTAAGTGTATTTAATGAACCAGAGAAGCCCCTCAGAAAATTTCCTAATGTGAGTTATCATAGTTACCAAACTTGTTCATAAGATTAATTTGCTGTTTAGGGGAATCATTTGACACAGACTGTCTTCTTCAACGGTGCTCTTTTCAGCCTGCCTTTAGGAATGTTCCTCTCTGCAGCTATGCTAAGTGAAACAAATAAAAATGTATTCATTACAACATAAACCAACTTTCCAATATTATCTGGATAGAAGATATCTATAAGAAAATACATTGTGATTTTTTCCAGAGCACATAGAGGGTTTAAAACACTATAGATGGTGTCTGGAGAACATCTTCATAAAAAAAACTCCATTGTTGATTTCTTCTAACAGAGTTTAGAAAGTATACCCACCATAAAAGAGTATTTGGCAGTCCAGCCTAATAAACAGCAAACATTGAATCATGTATCTTAAATTTGAGGAAAGAATAATAGAGTATATTGTGAATATTTAACTTAATTTGAAAATCCTTACCTATCAGCATCCAGGTAAAAGTTGATTGAAGAACTAACTACATTTCTCTCTTGCAACCTCTACCTTCCTTTAATCACATAGGGGTGAGGCCAGGACCGTGGAGACTCATAGAATAAAGGGAAGCCTTAAACTTCTGGATGGGGAAGAGAATGTGGCTTTAAGACTATATGTCACCTGCCCTACCCACCAGACATATAGTTACTGTTAAAAGACAAAGTTGTATTGAAGTATGATTACAAGAGAACTTTTTCCAGAGCAAAATCCAATGGACAGCAGTCCCTCACCCTGAAGGATGATATAATAGTTATATATAAAAGACAATAATAATCATCTTAATTAATATTCATTAATATCTGTTTTCTTAGACTCCACTGATGGAAACCCTGGACACATTTTTCTAATTATAATCTGTCATAGACTTGAGCTAAACTTGTTTTTCACTGAAACCCCAATACATAAATTAGGTACTGTAATTGTATACTATACTAAGTATAAAAGTTTAATTTAAGATCTGCTTACTAAAAAGAAAATGAGACTAATGTCATTTTGATGGGCACATTCATATCAAATCAGAAATTGCAGGTTTATATTAACCTCAGCCACCATTCCTTTCTAAATTTTGTATTCATTGCTCAGTGTGGAAGAAATTTGACTTCACACACTGCATAATTGCAAATATTAACAGTATTGTAGTATTTATTCCATTAGGTGTGTGTCAGCAAATTCACATTTGAGGGAAGTTTAGTGTAAAGTTAAATACTCTGAATTAATATTTAATCATGTTTGATAGGTGCCTACAATGGAATAGTTATTTCCATTTTTGCTCTTTGTGTGATTCTTCAGAGTTTTAGTTTGATTTGATCATGCTATTGTATTTTGTAATTGTTGGGTTATCTTTGTTTGAATGCCCTTAAACTTTGGGTCCTTTGATACTAAACTATGGGTTGATTGCTTTTAACAATCACAGAAAGCATTTCAAACTCAAAAGAATGAATGTCTCATTTGTCTTACATAATTTGAGGATCCCAAAAAGTTTTATTCACATAAAGTGAAGTAAAGGGGAGATAACCTTACATTTGTAAAATATTCAAGTGACCTTATACCATAAAAAAGACATGAGATTTTTACTAGCCTTGAAAAAATTTTCTGGAGCATCAGAAAGTTTAAAAAATCCCTCATAACTGCAAATATTAGAAAAGTTAAATGAGAGCTTTTCATTCACCTAATTAACTAACTGTATTTTGAGGGTTCATTTGAACAACCATTGGTATTATAAATGTCTATTATAAATGTCCAAGTGTGTGCTATAAATGTCCATGCAGAGCAAACAATGGGAAATTCTGAATATATATATATATATATATATATATATATATATATATGTGTGTGTGTGTGTGTGTGTGTGTGTGTGTGTATACACACACACACACACACACACATATATATATATATTTTTTTTTTTAATCTGGGCACTTAAATCTGGGCTTTAGGTAAATTTTCAGGGATATTTTCAGAACATGTTTTTTGTTGTTGTTTTGTTTGTTTGTTTTGTGTGTGTGTGTGTGTGTGTGTGTGTGTGTGTGTGTGTGTTTTCATAGTTATGCTTCTATACCCAGTAGAGTGCCTGGTACAGGGTAGATACTTATTACATATTTGCTAAAAGAGTGAGAGCTACTTTTCCAAGCTGCAGGCCATGAACTTGATTCTCTGTGATGTTCCTTGGTCTTTGAAATCTAATTAACTCAATAAATAATGACTCAAGATACACAGTGAAAGGTGCTGTGTACCCTCAGAGCTTCAGAACTTGACAGAGAAGGTTATATTGCGTGGAGTAGAAATAATTTTAACAATCACAAAGCCAGCTTGTGTCTTAGTTTGTACCTGTGTGTTTGACATAGCTACCCTTTACTACCAGATCTTCTAGGCCTGGTAAAAATGCCAATATTTGAGTGTTAAATGAGGAAGTTCTGTGTCAGGGAATTTAGCAGAGGAACTAAAACTGACAAATAAAAGTACAATGAATCAGTTGGAAGTAAGGAAGGGAACACTGCTGGGACCAATGGAAATGGGTGTCTCCAATGACTACTATTTAAACCTACCCCATTCGCCTCACTCTTTCCAGTGTTCTTCTACCTCTATTTCTCTAGTGTTTCTGTCTTTTAACTCTGCTTTTATAAAGTCTCTTTACTTAGGCATGCCCCAGATTCATACATAAGCTGCTGACTTATGTATGACATTTAAATCTCTGGGCTAGTAAGACATTCAATTACTAAATATTAACTTCTATGGAATTTTACTTGAGTGATCTACATAACTGACTTAAGAAAATCAAGAAAGTCAGTGAAGGACTAACCCCACAGGACAATTCCTTAATCTGGACAAGTCCTTCATGCTAACAGGTGTGTATCTTCTCTGTGGACAAGCAAAGACTTCTCCATGAAACTCTATGGTACCTCCAACTTGAGACCAGTCTTTCCAGTGGGTGTCACATCTGATAGGATAAATGCTAGGAAAATGACACTTAACAAGGACACTTGAGAAGAGAGTAGAATGAAGTTGAAAGACTTTCCCAAGAGCCTTTCATGGTCTTCTGAGTGTTTCTAAGAATATCGGAATTCCAATAACATATTTATATTAATTTAGTAAATGCCTACTCTCAAAAAGAATTTAAGAACACTCACAGTGAAAACCTAAGTGCAAGTAAGCCAAAACATTTAACACAAGTCAGAAACAGGAAACAGAAGTTAGAAAGAGGAGAGAAAAAAAGAAGTCTTAAACTCTGTTGAGACAATGGAACACAAAAGTTAGTGGTGAATTTTCTATTCACCAGAGACCAAGGAGAATACACTGGATGTTGCATATCTCAATTTCTGGCTAAAGATAATTTACCAGCTCTTCAGGAACAACTAATATGTATGACAAAAAAGAGTCGGAAATAAACTGTCTATGGCACATCTACAATGGATAGGATGATTTACATACATTATCACATTTAATCGTGAGCACAACCCTGTGAGGTAGATATTATTAATTATTTTTACAATTGAAGAAACTGAATCTCAAGAAATTGAATTGAATCAACCAAAGTCCCAACTAGTAAGTGATGGAACTAGAACTTCAGCTCATGCCTGTCTGATTCCATAGCGCATCTAATGTGCTCAGAGAAATGAGTAGTCCCTATGTCTATCTTATCTGTACCTTCCAATTCAAAGCATGCATACACACCTGTGTACACGTGTGCACGCACACACACATGCACAGTTTTTCCTTTTATAAGCAAGCTATACTCAGAAAGTGTAATGGAGGAACTTCAGGAAAATGCCAGAAATAGCAGCTATAAGCTCAATAATCTCATTCCAGCTATTATAGTAGAAGTGCTAGTTCCCCATTTATGTGAAATATAAAATGTCTTTTTGTGCCTTATTATAAATAAGCGAAATCTTGGGAGAAAAATAAACATGTCTAACTTGTTACTTGGTGTGAGGCCCTTTACATTTTTACCTGGTTGGGGACATCTGAAAATCATGCCAAGACCACAACAATGGGCTTCAGGGAGGAAAAGTGTGCAGGAAGACCAGTGAACTGGGGTTTTTCCTACTGTAACACCTCCAAATAAAGTGGTCCCATTTCAGAAAACCATATACAAACATCACTCAATTCTAGTCTAGCATAACTTGCCAAAGAATCCCATGTAGGAGGGATCGGTGATGTACCAGAGGTTTGGCTCTAGGAGAGGAGCTGGGTTGTGTAGGATCTGACAGAGTGCAGAAAGATCCACTAGCCCCCCAAAGCAAAAATGGGCAAAGACTAGGCAAGTTATCATTTTGGAGAGGTCTTCTGTCCATGCAGGAAATCTGGCAGAAGTCCAGTCATGTAGACAAAGTCTGAAAGGGAGAGTTAAAGACAGAGGTTCAGATGAGTGCCCAGGAACTCAGAGGAAGGCTCATTTCTTTCAGGTCTGAGCCAGGTAATACAGAAACTTCGGGACAAATGTCTGAATTCCTACAGATATTTGGAGCTGGGTAAGCGGTATCTAGCAATTGGCACACTATGCATTGGTAACTTACGGCAATTTTCAAAATTGTAAAAGCTCTTATTCTCTGGTAAAGAAACACAGATAGATCAAGTGACTTGCACAAGTGTCAACCTGTGGCAAATTCATGACCAGAACTCATGTTCTGTGAGTTTTCTTCTAAAACACCCTTGACCCATTTCTATGGGTGACGTTACCATGAAGGAAACAAAATTGCAGATAGTGGCTGCCATGTTTTAGGTCTCTAATTGATCCGTTTGTATGATACCACAACTGGTCTGACCAATTGCATCACACAGTGGTCCTACAGATGCAGTAGACCTGTGGCTGCTTTAACATGTAAAATAGAAATAAGTGTAAGGTAACTCAAATAGGATCTAAGTTGAAGTTCTCCTATGGACCATATACATTTCAATTATCTGTACAAATGATTCATGATTATTTTTAGCTTTATCGGACAGCAATAGCAAGGTTGACCTAAAGGTTAGGAAATCCTAAAATTTCATTATTAGGCACTATGTGCTGCCTCCTCCCTCTACTCCAAAGCATATTTAAATGGATTTATTTTTAATGACAGAGGAAAGTCAACATGAGAATTAAAATCTAGATACGACACCCAAGATAACTAAGACACACAAAGAGAAGTAAGAGTTGAGTGTCTTTGGCCCATATCCTGGGGATTTTTATAAAATAATATACAATTTTATTCCGTTTAAACTGAGTAGCACTTGTCACAAGTTATTATTTAATCTCTTCTACAAGTTTTAAATCAGTTACTGAATAAGTTGTCAAAACAGTAGTGCTGTTAGAAGCTTTATGTTTGCATTGTAAACTCTGGCACGATTTCCATTTCTGAAAACAGAACTATACTTTTAAAGTATGTTTGCTGTTATCCTTCCCTTTCTCTATTTTCAGTGCTTATCAAAATATTTAGTATTAATAGTGTGCATATGAAACATAAATATTCCACGTACTGTTAGCTAAGAGCACTCTCTTGTATATGACATTTACAAATGCCATGGCTATTTCAGGATCATTATTTTTGCTAATTATAATTAAAATGTATACCAGAGATAGCAATCCAAATTGACTTGAGATTCCTTCAAAAGGTTGTCTTCCTAGCTGTACCGCCTCTCATTAGTTATGTCTTATTAATTGTCACATTGCATTATATATGTGCACAGTATGATGCTACCTCACATAATTCAGGGAATGAGAAGCAGTGTGAAACATCAGCATCACATTTTAATGAGACAGCATTTGTGTTGAGTCTGAATGCCTGCAGTTAATTCAGAGAACAAGTATTTGAGTTAAAATTCTGACATGTTTAGCAAACCAAGTATTCATTAAGGTTGGCAAGGTAGAAGCATTGTAAGAACTCGTGTGACAATGACTACACCTGCAGTTCTGGGAGCAAGAAATATACTTTATTTCAAGTGGATGTACCCTGTGCACTGGTAGTATGAAACTCTTTATGTTTTTTCTTCAGGTCCTAAAGGGTTTCCCAGAATGTTTACAAGCTGATATTTGTCTACACCTCAACCAGACTTTGCTGCAAAACTGCAAAGCCTTTCGGGGGGCAAGTAAAGGTTGCCTTAGAGCTTTGGCAATGAAGTTCAAGACCACCCATGCACCTCCAGGAGACACCCTGGTTCACTGTGGGGATGTTCTCACTGCACTTTATTTCTTATCCAGAGGCTCCATCGAAATCCTCAAAGATGACATTGTGGTAGCTATTCTGGGTGAGTGTTTTAGAACTGGATGGTGACAGATTCAGTTGTTAGCTAGTGCAATGTGTATTTTAAAATGATAGAAAAAAAGGATTGATCTGTTTCTTTATGAGTACTATTTAAGACTGATAGTAATTTTAAAGCTTTATTTAAAATTCAATTCAAATCAAATTGACCTTGCAGAAAATACGTTTTCTTGACTATCTCACTTTTCCTCCAATGTGTAAACACTTCCATGACTCTCTTTAGTTCTTGGAAGCTACTTAAACATCAGAACCCAAATGTATGAAAAGAGTTAGCATTTCGCTTTTCATGTTGGAGGGCCTTGGATTCATTTCGGATCCCTTAACATCTTAAATAAAATGTGTCCATTGTGGGTTACTTGCTAGCATGTGCCAATGCCTTGTCATGAACTGTGTCTATGTATTGATAGGTTTCATCTATATGCTCTGCACTTTTACTTGCTGTGTCCCACCAAATGGAATTACATAGTCCTTACTTGTGAACTATGACCTATGAACTATGAGCTATGAATTTAGCATTCAGGGATAAAGGTGTTGAGGAAATTAAAATTACTAGCTAATTAAACTGCTTTGGGTGGAAAAGAATGTCCGTCTGTCCAATCTGTGTCTTCAAAAGCAAATTTAGTCAGTGTGAACTTGTAGGATTTCTTTGGACTGTTAGAAGAGTGGGGAAGAGGAAGGAAGCAGAGAGAAAGGAGATCAGTGTTTCGTCCCTAACACCTAGCCAGCAGCCTTAAGACTCAGTCTCCCTGAGGGAATATCCTCTCCCAATGTTTGTGAACATTTGCACTTTTTTGTTTTCCTGTGGATTAAATCCAGGTCCATTTAGATAATGAACATGTAATTCAATGACTTCCTTTCACTAGATTCTTGATGTCAACATCCAAAAGGACAGGATGTTGTCTGTTTTCTCTGCTGCCTAGTAGGACCAGAGTATGGCCTAGCACAGGACAAAGAAATTTGAGTGATTCCTATATATTTTGATCATTTTATTTTAATGACCGTTTTTTAAAATCCCATATAGACAAGATGCATAAGGCAAAGAATAAAAATATAAATCAGGTAGTGGCTACATAGTAAGTTGGATTTTCACCACATTCGGCCTTGACAGTTTGCTCTGTATGTTGCCAGGGAAGAAGCATGCTTCAGTGCTTTCCTGATCTTAGAATGAGCCTGCCCCACCTTCTACAGGGAGGTAACAAGACTTCTTGCTTTATAAAACAGTAATTTTAGAGTGTAGTTAAGCAGTACACGCTGACTGGCTTAGTTTTTGCTCATTTTTACAGTCGTGTAAAGTAATTAAGATGCAAAGCCCATGCTGAATTTAGTTGAGAGCTTTTCTTTGACAATATCTACACTGAAGTATTAAAACTATAAAGAATTTCAAGAGATTCTTTTCTTCTGTCCCCATTTCCATGTAAATCTGCACCTAAAATCCTCACAAATTATGATTCTTCGTTCCATTTTGAAGCTAAGTATTTATTTAAAACAAAGTTAATATATTCTCTCCCATATCAGTTTCTGTCATAGAGATGTGCTCTCTGATTTCTACCCATTAAATTCACATTTAAAATAAGAACATTATAGCATTTTTTGACTGGTTAGAATTTTATCATTTAAAAGTCTTTGATAGTTTCTATAGTTGGGTATATATAAGCTTGTCTGTCAAAAAATAACTTAACAGATCCAAAAAGTTTTTTCTAAATCTGAAAAGAAGCTTCAGGATATATATAAGAAAGTACCATTTTACACTGATGATCTTTAAAAGATGTATGATAGATAATTTATTGGTAGTTATTAAGCATTTATTTCACAGCTGTAATTTTTAAGTGTCTTGACATTCAGAGACAGAAAAACCTAAATGGCCATGACATTCAGGTAAAATATTGGGAGGAGATAAACATATCAAGTGTGAAAAAGTTTTGACTGGAGTCAGAATGCATGGGATTTAAACATGGCTACTCTCTCCCTCCCTTCACCCAACTAAGTAGGTGACCTTGGTCTAATCAGTTTACCTCTTCAATCTTCTTTTCATAGTCATAGTATTTAAATAATAGAGAGTAACTTCCTTATGAAGTTATTTTAGGGATTGAATGAGATAATTCACCTACGTATTTGACACAGTGCCTGGCACCTACTTAATTCTTAATAAGCATTTGTTGTTGCTGTCATCATCCTCAGTATTAAACAAAGCCTGGAAAAGTAGTTGGCATGTGGCCAGGGAGAGGGGATGAGGAGAACCCATCAGAAGCCAGACACTGAGATAATCCCAGATTTGGCAAGAAAGCAAAGAGGACACACTTTTAGAGTAAAGGCCATTTGGTAAAAAGCAAGACTATAAATAAAGCTAGATATATTCAATAATTGGACAGAGTCATTACGGGCAAATCTGAAAGTGGTTAGTAAAGGAAACAAGGTATGTTCAAGTTATACCCCTAGTCCTCTAAGTGTTGAAAGTGTGCCACTATACCCCCATGTTTGCCATCACCCCTGGAGACCATCCTGAGTTAGAAAGTTTGTGAATCTGACTCACTGCTGCCTTTCTCATATTCCTGGATTGACAAAATTGGACCACACCTACTGGATGGCAAGACCCTTTTCTAGCCATGTAAGGCATAGCAGACTAAAGCCATATTTGCTACATTTCTAGGCATGTAGCCAAAAAATCAAAACATGGAAATAATAGTCATTATATCAGGACCAGTATGTTAAGAGGTAAAATACCACTCAGCAAACAAACATGACTGAAGCAATCAGTAGGAGGTACTAGAATTTTGAGGCTCTAGTGTCTGTTGGCCAGGGGATCTTCCATTTGAATTCTTTGGCCCATGGATTGGTCACTGGTCCCCTTGTATTTTTAGAAAGAAAGCATTAAGTTCACATTCCTTTTACCTCCTTTATTTATTTATTTATTTATTTATTTATTTATTTTTAGGGAAAAACGATATATTTGGAGAAATGGTTCATCTTTATGCCAAACCTGGAAAGTCTAATGCAGATGTAAGAGCTCTCACGTACTGTGACTTGCATAAGATCCAGAGAGAAGACTTGTTAGAGGTTTTGGATATGTATCCCGAGTTTTCTGACCACTTTCTCACAAACTTAGAGTTGACTTTTAACCTAAGGCATGAGAGTGCAAAGGTATATGTTAATGGTTTACTTATTTTTGGATTTATGACATTTTATTTTATTCTTGGATTGCCAAAATTCTTCTGCAATATCAAGCAAAATATAGCAAAACTTTACCAACTCTGAATATTTGGATACCAACTGTTAATTTTGGAATTTCTAAATTATAGGGAAGGAATTCTGTCTAATTACTTTCAAATATATTGAATAACTTCAAGGAGGTCAATTAAATTTGACCTTTCAGAAACACTTAGGTGACATACTTGATTTAAAATAGCCTTGGTTTATATTGAGTGTGCCAATTATTTGTAAGAAATGAATGATCTTAGGCTATTTAAGTCCCCTAGAAGAGCTTATTTTACACAAGGGTTAGAATATTCTCCAAGCTATTATTTATACCACACACGGGTTAGCAATGTCTTTTCAATAAAAATGAAACATTTAAACTCACTCAAGTTTAGGTCCATATTTCACACAATTTCCAAATCACAGAAATATAAATGAATCAGGCTTAAACCTGAGTCAAAATTAGTGCTATAGAATGAATAGCATATGGTCTAGTAGAAATAATATTTTAAATGATTCTACACATAATTTAACCTTGAGTGAATTTTAAGAGTGTAGCCTTTGTCTCTTTCACTCTCTACTACTATTAAAAATGTGTCTTTATGACATCACTATGCTAAGAATACAGAATTGCAGTCTACAATTTATTACTAGTTTATTCTTCCTTCTTTCCTCCCCAAAACCCCATCACCTCAGCTCTGATTCTAAATAGCTTTTTGCCAGAAATCAAACGTTAGGGCTTTTGAAACTTCTGGGTTTTTTTGTTTGTTTGTTTTTTGGGTTTTTTTCTTGCATTTTTTTGTTTGTTTATTTATTTTTTTTTTTTGTTAATGCTAACTAATATACTCTCTGGAAGGAAAAAATCCTCAAGTCAATAGTTAGGTAAAAGGTAGTAGATTTAATTCTCCCCAGAATTAGTCATTCCCAGGTACTGTGAGAGACTTAAAGAGGATAAACTTGTAAGGTCACCAGGGTACCATTTCATAATCTGAAGCACCAGCTCAGATAATAGCTTCTTTTCAAAACACTGAAGTTGAAAAATATCTAGGTGATAAGAGATTCAAGTTATCAAGAGCATATATTTTTTATAATGGTTTGAATTCAGTACTTTATTAAAATCTGTTTAATGTCACCAGCCTCATTCTGATTTTGCCTTGATGAACAACAAGATAACTTCTTTTATTTATTTATTTATTTATTTTTGTATTTGAGAGAGACAGAGAGAGAGAGAGAACACAAGTAGGGGAGAGGGGCAGAGGGAGGGAGAGAGAATCTTAAGCAGACTCCACACTCAGTGTGGAGCCCAACATGGAGCTTGATCTCATGAGATCATGACCTGAGTCAAAATCAAGAGTTGGACGCTTAACGGACTGAGCCACCCAGACTCCCCAGATAACTTCTTCACATAAAAAGTTTAGGCAGCAACCAGGGGAGCCTGGATGGCTCAGTCGGTTGAGCATTTGACTTTTGATCTCTGCTCAGGTCATGATCTTTCTGTTCATGAGTTTGAGACCCATGTTGGGCTCTGTGCTGACAGTGTGTAGCCTGCTTGGGCTTCTCTCTCTCTCTCTCTCTCTCTCTCTCTGCTCCTTGCACATGTGTACTTTCTGTCAAAATAAACATTAAAAAAAAAGTTTAAGCAGCAAGCAAATAAAGAAAATAGGAACTTCCATTTGTTCTATTTATTTGGGAGCTTCCATTTTTATTACAGAAATGATCATAATTTCCAGAAGGGGAGGAAGGAGAAATAATAAATAGCTCAAAATAAGAAAATGCTTACAGCATAGTGTTCATTGAACTTAACTTTATATTTATTGTTGTGAAATTTAACTTTGTAATCATTACCATGTATTTAAACATCATAGCTAATTATAATTAGCTTACACTTTTTTCCCTGCTGTAATACAGATTCTGAATTTTTTTTTTAACATTTATTTATTTTTGAGAGAGAGAGTGTGTGCACAAGCAAGGGAGGGGCAGGGAGAGAGGGGGACAGAGGATCTGAAACAGGCTCTGTGCTGACAGCAGAGAACCCGATGCAGGACTCAGACTCATGAACCGTGAGATCATGACCTGAGCCAAAGTCAGATGCTTAACCGACTGAGCCACCCAGCAGCCCCCTGCAATTTTTTTAATTATTATTTTTATTTTAACTTTACCAAGTTACATAAAATACATTCAACATGAAGAAATATGTTGTCTCTAAATGTTGACATTATTCCTAAACATTTCTGATAAATAACTTATACAACTATGATTTCCCCATCAGATGGTGAAACTACTTGAATTATTCTATTAGTCCATTTTATAATTTAGAGACAACCAGGAAACAAAGTATTGTAGTTATTTGCCTGCAATCTAATAGTTAAGCCTCAAAGTGGTTGAAATGATATGAAACAGTAGAGAAGTTACTGATAATATGTTCAAATTGAATAATCTTCCATTTTATCTTCATGTCCATTAACAAAGGCTGATCTCTTACTACGATCACAGTCTGTGAATGATTCTGAAGGAGACAACTGTAAGCTACGAAGAAGGAAATTTTCATTTGATAGTGAAGGAGACAAAGGTAATTCATTTTATTTCTAAAATTTAAACGTAGAGCATGTGGTGATTAGCTCCTCTTACTAAATGCCCATTTACTACTGATTTCATGGGTAAGTTTCATTTGGATTTTAGAAAGGCAAATCCTTTGCTGTTCTCAGTAGCTAATAATGTGTTTTCTGATTGATAGTTATCAATGATGTCCTTCAGCAAAGCCATCTGATATCTACAGGGACATCACAGATAGAGATATAGAGTAGGTTGGTTAAAAAAGAAAAAGAGAGAAAAAAAAAGGAGACCAATTAATAGCAGATGAATAACTACACTCAAAGTCTTGAACAGAGTGTTCTGGAAGAAGGACCCTTGTGACAGCCAGAGTGCTAAACCCTCTCACAGGCGTGTGTGACATGGATGAAGGTGGTATTTGTTAGGTCTTTTCATCCTTACACCCTCTGAAGTGCTTGCCACTCCTACTCGTCTCTGGGTTTTTCTGCCCTTCTAACTATTCTTTATGTTTCACTCATGTATTCAAAAAATATTTAACATTTCACATTTTTAAAGAACTACTCAATTTCTGAGAAACTAATTGTGTAAAACAGCCCCTACCCTTCCTAGGAAGAGAGATGGCACATACCTTTTATAATTCTGAATAAAAACAGCAGGTGCTGTAACAGAATAACCTCAATGGAAACCCAGATGAAGGTATATTTAATTGTGCGTGGGCAGATGAGTGAAGGCTTTTCTGGAGAAGCATCTACACTTTTCCCATGCTGATCTAATAAGTGTTCTATTCTTCACCTTATTTGGCTCTCATTAAAACAAGTCCCCTCTTTTTCTTGAATAATATTCTCTTGGCATCTGTGTTACTGCGCTCTTCCTATTTTCCTTCTATGCTCAGTAATTCCCTGAGGAGAATTACAGGATCATTATCTTCTAAACCAGTTATTAGTTATTAGATTTTCTCAAGGTATGGCCCTAGCTCTTCTTCTCTTCTCATTCTAGACGAACTCTTTCCTGGGTGATCTCATTTATATTGAGTTTATTTATATTCTCACATAAGAGATGTGAATATTCACATTGTAATCCCAGACCATCTGAGCTTCAATCTCATATACCCAACTGCCTATTAAACCATCGAATTGTGGGACACCTGGGTGGCTCAGTCTGTTAAGTATCTGACTTCGACTCAGGTCATGATCTCATAATTGGTGGGTTCGAGCCCCGTGTCAGGCTCTGTGCTGACAGCTCAGAATCCAGAGCCTGCTTTGGATTCTGTGTCTCTCTCACTCTCCCTCTGCCCTTCCCTTGCTTGCACTCTGTCTCTCAAAAATAAATAAACATTAAAAAAAATTTTAAAAAAAAACAAAAAAACAAAAACACTGACTTGAAATCTCAAAGGCAGCCCAAACTGAACATTCCCTAAATTGAACTCATCATGGCCCTCTGGAAACCTCTCTCCATCATTTACCAGATCTCTAAATGGAACCACAACCCAATCAATTGCACTAATCCAATTATCTATCTAGGAGGTGACTTTCTCTCAACCTCTCCATCAATTCTTGTTATTATTTCTCCACTACACGTTCATTTATTTTCTTTTTTTTAATTTTTTTAATGTTTATTTATTTTTGAGAGGGAGAGGCAGAGTGCGAGCAGGGGAGGGACAGAGAGGGAGAGGGAGACACAGAACCCGAAGCAGGCTCCAGGCTCTGCGTTGTCAGCACAGAGCCCAATGCGGGGCTCCAACCCACGAACTGTGAGGTCATGACCTGAGCCGAAGTCGGACGCCCAACGACTGAGCCACCCAGGTGCCCCACATGTTCGTTTAGTTTTCAAATGAGGTCCCTTTAGTTTACTTCTCTCCACCTTCTTAGCCACAACTCTGGGCCAAGCTACCATAATCTGTCACCTGGAATACCAAAACAGCATCCCAACTCACCTCCCCAGATCTAACTTGCCCCTCTCTTATCTATTTTCTGGACCACTGGTGATTTTTTTTTCTAAATGCAGTTATGTTTATGTCATGCCCATATTTAAAGCCCTCTAAGGACTTCCCCTTCCCTCAACAACCCTAATCTGGCTTTCTTCCAGCAGCTCATCTACTTTGCAGCATTAATTCCAGTTGTACTTCTATGTCCATTGGCATCATTATTTAATTGATGTTATCTGTCCCTAGATTATAAACTCTATTAAGGTGGGAAATATTTAGTCAACTATAAGTTGTGTCACCTATAAGTCACCTAAAGACTATTCAGTGTTTGTCTCACAGCAGGTATTCAGCAAATATTTGTTGAAAGAGCGAATTAACAATGAAATAGAATTTGAGCATCTTCCTTTGGATTCTCTTCTTTTGCCTTCATCCAGGTTCTTTCCTTGGCCCTTTTCTCTCTGAATTCTTTCCCTTGGGAAGCTTGTCTACTAGCTTCAACACTCACTACACTTCGAGTAAACTTCACTTCCCTCTCTTCCATGTAAATCATGTGTCTTTTTGCTTCTACCATTCCCTTAATCAGAAGTTACCTCCCTATCCTCAAGCATAGGCACATGCAACCACACCACTGTTTTCATCCACCATCCAAAATTACCTTTTTTTTTTTTAGTCATGGTTAATCTCCAATGATATATTCAACGTTAACTCTCTCTCTCTCTCTGTTTTTTTTTTAGAGAGATGTAATTGGTTTTATAAGCAATTCGTGAATTGGGCAGCATCTATCTAACAAGTAGAGAGATGTTCCCCACCATGAACTCTTTCTTGATTTGCCCAAATATATAGATTTTATTCCTTTTATGAATTCCTGTGTCAGTTTCCTTTGGTGATATTGTCAAAATATGCCCTGCACAGTGGTTAATGCTTATTGTCTTTTTTCTCTACAAAAATGTAGATTCCTTTAACAAAGAATCGTTGATACATATTTGCTTAATTGGGCTAATTGTTGAGTCCTCTAGCTGATCGCAGAACAATAAGCCACTCAGATAGGTGCTAATTTATTTCTGCAGTGTCTTTCATTATTCTCTTGGTAACTTTTTCTAAAATCAGCACGATTACTGTCAAGCTGTTTTTCTGTAGGCTTAACCAAAATCCCTTATCCTGGTGTTAATCTCTTATTTTTATCTCTCTGGAGATGAAGAAAACTTGAAAATGTGTCTATATAATAATGTTCCCCATACAGTTGAAGATTTATTAAATCTCCTTTCAATCTTGTTTAGTTTCCTCAGTCTCAAGCTAAATAATCTGTTTATATCTCCTGATAAGGCCCTCAGAGCGTGTCACAATGTATATTGTGCTCATGCAACTAGACATTTCTATTAATTCTGGAAACTTTTCCTTTAATCACAGTCTTAATCTATGAGACTTAGTTTATATCAAGTGTAGATAGTAAGGGATATGCCTTCCTGCCTGCCTGCCTCTCTTTGAAATTTCCTGGTGTGTCAGTGAGTAAGCATGATTTGGGCAATGAGAAAACACAAATTAACTCCGGTTATACACAGCTTGAGAACCGATTCTAGACTTTAGCACTAGTCTTTAGGACTCCATAGCACTACAGCAAGTATAAAATTTGCTGAAAGCAATTTAGTCCCCATGGACTCAATTTAATGTTCCACAAATGAGTGGCCACTCATTTGATACGTATCTTGGTGTAGAATTAATGTGTAAGAGAAAAACACATACACTAGTATGAAGAACAGGGAACTTTTAGAAAATTATTGATGCTAAATACTGTGGAAGTACGTCAACTAAAAGCTGCCCATGAAATGCATCGATTGTTGACTGCTTGTGTGAAACATAGACATCCAAGAGCGCCGATGATTCTGAATCACTCAGCAGAGGCACCAAGAACCAGACAGAACAACACAAAGCTGAGCACTGGGGATAAAGAGAGAGGCTGAGTCCTACAGTGCCATCCACTATCTACTTAAGGCACCAGAACTCTTCAGACTTCAATCCTTACCGCCTCCTACCCCTTACAATCATGCCAACTACATGTTGTTAAGGAGCTTACATTCAAAAAGATATATTTAAGAGATGCCTGAGTGACTCCGTCAGTTAAGCATCCTACTTTGGCTCAGGTCATGATCTCGCAGTTCACAAGTTCAAGCCCTGCACCGTCGGGCTCTGTGCTGACAGCTCAGAGCCTGGAGCCTGCTTCAGATTCTGTGTCTCCATCTTTCTTTGCCCCTTCCCTGCATGCGTTCTCTCTCTCTTTCTCTCTCTCTCTCAAAAATAAGTAAACATTAAAAATAATAAAGAAAGAAAGAAAGAAAGAAAGAAAGAAAGAAAGAAAGAAAGAAAAAATATTTAAAAAGAAAAGCTATATAGAATCCCTGGCAAGTTGACTTCAACAAAATAGAGGCTAGACATTTTGGACTTATCTCTTAGAATTAATGTGTTAATAAACGTGCTTGTCCTCATGAGCTTTACATTTCTTCTGATGAAATAAACCTACTTCTCAACAAGAGAGAGTTGTTAGTTTAGGCATGAGTTTCAGAATATCTAGTGTTTTTTTGGTGGTTTTTTTTTTTTTGTAATCTTCAAGTAGTTCTCTTTCTTTCATGAAATTCTGGATTGGAGGTGCCCCGGAACCCCCAACTTAATTAAGGTCATTGTAGGAAGAGGTCCTACAGTTCCTGAGATGGAAATAAAGTCATTGTTACAGAAAGTGAAGAAGAAAAATGATGTTTTGTGACCTATTTAGTGGCCTTTATTAAGGACTTGTTAAGATGGTTGGACAGAACAGAAATAAATGAGGTATAGTCATTTGGAACATGCTAAAAAATTGTCTGGATTAAAGTAGTTTCCAGAGTTAAGTTGTGCTTACTTCAGAGTATGACCCTGTGATTCATTGGGTGATGGGAATAATAATTAAGATTTTATGTTGTGTTTATTTTATAAAATACATAGTCTATAAGTACAATAGCATGTATAATAGCACATGAGATATGCACATACACACTCACACCCATGTATGTTTTAACCGACAAGGTTTTTGTAACTAAATATTTGGAATATTCTGCACAACTCTTCCTATGCACAGAATATGCAGTATCAAAGTGGTATAGTAGTATGAAAGTTATTGAAGTAAGTAGTAAATATATGCAGTTGAACTTATTTTTATAGAATAAAGGTGATTTAATTCTATTAAATTAAGCCTTAAATATGTTGGTGGTATACTTTGGCATCTTTTTGGAATATCTCTTCCAATACGAACAGTAGTTAGCTTTTGTTATGCATTTTAGTGATATATAAATGTGATTTGCTTATTTTCATTTTTAAGATAGCTTAAATGTTTTTTATCTTGCATTTGTATAGAAAAATGACACTAGTCCCCTTTCAACATTCCTTGAAGCTAGAGAGGAAGTAAGGTATTTGAAATAAAATGAAAACATTTATCTCAGACCTCAATTTTTCATGGAATAACTTTTTCAAATGCATCTAGCTGGAAAATGCTCAGCTTATTTCAAAACTGTTACCAATAGAAAATACAAAACTCAAATGCTGACAGGGCACATTAAATGCCTCCCTTTGACCAAAATTTGCACCTATTTATCGGGTCTGATGAATAAAAATGGTCATTAATCTGAGATAAAGGTTCCATAAAAGATGGAGTGAGCACAAGCATTTGCTTCCGGAATCGACAAGCAAAACTTTTTCTTTGTAAAATGGTGGGAACAAGAGCAAACATACAATCTCACTTCTAGCAAAGGGGAAAATGTAAAACTCCCTCAGCTTACTTCAGAGTACTATTTCTACATAGAATAAGAATAGCATTAAGAAAAAACTAGTATTAAGAAAAAACAGTATCTAATACTATTTAATATCTATCAAAGAATTCAGTTTAATTAGAAAAAAAAAAACAGAAATGGAACAGTCCATCAAAATCTAGAGGTACCCAGAGGCTAATTATAATACATTTAGCCTAATTTCATGTATTCCTTCAACCCACCTCCAGCTTAACCCTGAGCAGTTTCCATTTTTAAGCCATAAATAAATTGTCTTTTCAACTTTCATTTTATATGATAAAATGTGAAGTTTTGACTTGTCTAATAAGGAATAAGAAAATGTTGTTGCAGTTAGGTTGCATTCAAGAAACTTGTCCATGTGGCCTGTGTTCCAGGAAGCAGCTGGTTTATTATCCAGTGGCAGTGAACCCAGAATAAATGTGGGGTAATTCTCCTTACATACTGGAAAAGTTCAAAGATTCCTAACTCTTGCTTCTTCTCTCATGATTCTGCTTTTCCCTGGAATTTTTACTATAGGAGTTAGAGACCATGTATATAAAGTAATTTGTTCTGGGGCACCTGGGTGGCTCAGTTGGTTAAGCGTCAGAGTTCAGCTCAGGTCATGATCTCACAGTTTGTGGGTTTGAGCCCCGTGTCAGGCTCTGTGCTAACAGCTCAGAGCCTGGAGCCTGCTTCGGATTCTGTGTCTAAACTCTCTCTCTCTGTCCCTCCCCTGCTCACTCTCTCTCCCTCTCTCAAAATAAATAAACATTAAAAATTTTTTTGAAAATTTAAGTAATTTGTTCTGTTTTACAAGAGAACAAAATAATGATCCTTCCTTCACCACATGTCGCAAATACTTGTCCTGAGTTGAAATCAGCAAGTTAGAATTCAATTAAAAAATATGATGAATTTGTGCCTAAGCATCCAAAATCAAGTCATAGTTAAACTAAGACCGAGGCCCAGGTAGTAGGAAGGACAGAACATTTACCATCTGGGAGGATTTGAAAATCCACAGAGAACTCCAAGACCTCTCAAGCCAAGAAGACAAAATGGTTGCGTAATTTGTGAGGTACTTTCGTGACAAAGATCCATGTTAGCATTATCCATACTTAGATTGGAGGCATGAGAAGTGATGGTTAATTCAGTTTACCTTTGAATATACTGGAAAAAGACTCCATGCAAGTGTTTTTTGAAAAGGCATTTTCAAGAAGATGAGAAGCCAAGCCAGAGTTGACTCAAATCCCACTGCTGCCCAAAACTGCACCTATCTGCTGTACAAGAAACTGATGCAATTCACTAAGCAAGTGTGAGGACAATTTAGAAAAGGAAAGCTTTTTTTTTTTTTTTTTTTTTTTTTTTTACTTTTACTAGCATACAATTGGAAACAATTATTATTTTTGAGGAATGAAATATGTTCATAAGATGGGGAATGTGGATCAAATATTCAGGCGGGGAGAAGTTTAAACCAAAAAAAACAGAGGGTGAGATGACAATAATGAACTCTAGAAGTTTAAGAAGGGTCATGTCGGTGTCACTGGAGAGAAAAGAAAATGCTGATCTGAATATTTACAGGCAGTTAGATTAGCGCTTCAGTGGGGAAACTCGACACCGAGAAACCAATGCTGCCCACAGTGCTGGAAACCAGAACGATCTGTGATCTTCTCTGCTCAACGATGAAATCATTGAGCAAATGTGAAACCTTAAATTAAGCAGTCTGGTTTTGCCACATTTAACTTTAATTGACAGGACATAAACTAAGTCCTTAATCACATCAAGTTGATTTTTAAACTCTATTCACTTTTTACTTTGGGCTACTTTCTGGTTTCTCAGATTTTATTTTATTTTTTTTAATTTTGTAAATGTTTATATTTATTTTTGAGAAAGACAGAGACAGAGAGTGAGTGAGGATGGGCAGAGAAAGAGAGGGAGACCCAGAATCTGAAGCAGGCTCCAGGCTCTGAGCTGTTAGCACAGAGCCCAATGTGGGGCTCAAACCACGGTGAGATCATGACATGAGCCGAAGTCAGATGCTTAAGCAACTGAGCCACCCAGGTGTCCCTGGTTTCTCAGATTTTAAATTATGATATATATATATATATTTTTTTTTTTTAAATAAAGGAAAAATTCTATGTTTAATTTCTATGCCATATAAGAATTTTAAAGAATCGTTGGTAGTTTATCTGGAGTGGCCTTAAATCAGTTCATTTGGCCTCTTCCATAAATAAGAGAGTAAGCAATCAGGCATTAAGTAGATGGGGACACCGTCTTAGCCATTTCTCTTGAAAATACTATACTTTCTGGAGTTGTGTTGGTTAGTTATTAACCATAAGCAGATGGAGAATTGTACTGTCTCCCCAGGACACTAATGGAAACAAGTTTCAGGATTTGTCTTTTTGAGCTTTTCCTGCTGAAATATGTTCTAACACAACCTTTAGGGCTAAAATTATCCTGACATTTCAGTATAATACAGCCAATATGCACTGCTGGTTTTAATGTAATTAGGTAAACTCACCTTAATTACTGTATTTAAGCTTTATATTCTTTGCAATATGCCACAAGACCAAACTACCTGGAATGTCAAGGCCTTTACATACATTGAACTAAGGTTGAAATTCATCCCTTCAGCCTTTGCTATGAGGAGGCTTCCTGTTTTGACCTTTGCCATGCGTGAATGGCTGCCACATGAGAGAGCATGAAGGCTAAAAAACAAACAAGGTGCAGAGTCGTGGTATTTTAGAATTGGGACATATTTTCCCTCCCTATTCCCTTTCCTTAAAGAGATAGTGCACCAGATTTTAAGAATACAAATGACTGTTGAGCATGTGTAAATAAGGTTATGTTATCGTTTTTTTTTGAGATATAAACATTATTGCTATTGCAGATATTCTTTTAACTCTGAAACAGATATGTATTTCACAAAGATACTCTAATGTCCTTTGAATTAAAAAAATTCTCCTTAGGTAGCTACATTCTCAATGGGAAAAGGAGAATGAACATCCTTTCTGGTGGTTTTAAAGGAAATTCTATGTTAAAATTATTTAAAGGCCATAACTCTTAAAAAGGCAGTTTATGTATAGTTAGGCAGTATAATATGCATAGAGTCTCACATTTGATTATCTTCTATAAAATAATTTTTTTGATAGATTTTGGCAAAGGGAACAGTACAAATGGTCCCGAAGACTCTGTAGATACCATAAGACATTATCAGAGTTCCAAGAAACACTTTGAAGAGAAAAAAAGCAGATCTTCATCTTTCATCTCATCCATTGATGATGAACAAAAGCCTCTCTTCTCAGGAATAGTAGATTCTCCTCCAGGAATAGGGAAAGCAGCTGGACTCCATTTTGAAGAAACAGTCCCAACCTCAGGAAGAATTCACATAGATAAAAGAAGTCACTCTTGCAAAGGTAATCAAGTTTCTCAGGAGTCACGTTGTCTCCCTTTAGTGCTAATTGTAAAACGGTGGCTTTTCACAAATCAAGAACTGTACTGACACGTGTTAATTTAATCTTTTACAACTTCATGAAATATTTGCAGAGTTCAGATCTCAGATCATCTATGAAGCATTTGTACAATTCTGGAACAGTGTTAATTATTTCTAAACATTGATAGTGTAAGAGGTTTTTGTGGCAGTGAGCTTTAACATAATGTCACGTAGAACATTGTGGGAAGGTCAATTGTGCTTCTAAGAGAGAGGAGGGATTAATGGGTATTTTAAGGGAGCTAACCAGTTGATTCTTGTATGTACCCTCTGTACCTATTCCTCACTCCCAAGCCAGCCATTTTATAGCATGAAAAGCCAATGCAGTAACACTATAATACATGCCAAGAAGAATTTGTTTATAGGGAATTTGAAGAAATGGGAAGAAATGCCCGTAAAGTATGTGCTTTATCCAACTCATTTAAACACATTTGTTTAACATCTCTACCAGAAGGAATATGGGGGGGGGGGAGGGGGGGTGTAGAAAATATGCATGAGATGGATAATAATGCTTAATTAATTTATGCAGATTTGATTCTAAAGGATGGGAAACTTAGGAAAACTTGAGAACTATCACATGGAAGAACAAATAACTTAGCATAACAGGAGCTAGAGCTACAGATGTGGTTAAATCTAACCTTTAAGTGGGTGCAAGAACAGGTGTTTGGGTCCCAACCTGGCTCCCTTTATTTCTTTGCTTTGTTCACTTGCCCCCTTTATGTCTTTGAATAAGTGACTTGACAGACCCCACTAAGGCTCAGCTTGCTCAGCTTTTTTTTTTTTTTTTTAAGTTCATGTATTTATTTTTGAAAGAGAGAGCAAGCAAGAGATAGAGAGGGAGAGAGAGAATCCCAAGCAGGCTCTGCACTGTCAGAGCAGAGCCAGATGTGGGGTTTGAACTCATGAGGCTTGAGATCATGACCTGAGCTGAAACCAAGAGTCAGATGCTTAACGGACTGAGCCACCCAAGTGCCCCAGCTTGCTCCTCTTTCAAATACAATAACATTTTCTAACCAACAATAGTTGATTGCAATTATTGAACAGGAGAACATGCATAAGTTACTTTCTCTGAAATAACATCCCTAAATCAGTCTAGTATTGTCTCACAGGTTTTATTTCCTAACCTGTTAATTATTGAATGTATATATAAAATGCCTATGCAAATAGAGCTATAAAAATGTAGAAATAAAGAATGTGTAGCCAAAAAAATCAAAAGAATGTAACAGAATTGAAGGAAAAATAGGATGCTCTTGGCCTGGCAGGATAGCAAAATTATGGCACCAGGTAAATAAATATTACGTATCATTGTCACCATTATTGGAAGTGACTATACCTAGCAACAATTGTTTCATTGAATTTTGGATGTTTAGGCTTTACATCTTTCCCTATCGTGTATCAAATCAGCTTTTGCCATGACCCTGTGTTGAAGTAAGCTAAGAATATATGCAAATGTTCTCTGGACAATTTAAAATCTTGATGAAGTGAATGAAAATAGTACCTCATTTATCACAATGGAAGAATGGAATATTCGATGTGATTACCAAATGTCCCATTTTAGTTATTTATGAAATCAGATTCTGGGAAGTGCTAAAAATAGGAAAAGGTTGTATCATCGAAGTCAGAAGTTCTGAAGAGCTCACTGAGCCATCTCTACTTCTCCAAAAGTCAGCATAATGTGGACTTGATTTTTTAAAAAGTACCTTCCATTGTTTTCTTCTTGAGTTGTAGAGTCTCAAGTGACAGGGCACTGAAGATATATTTGGGGGACTTTATTTGACTTTATCATGACTCTTGCTGACAGTGAATTGTCATGCTCTTCATCTTGTATTTTTCTTGGCCGCTTCTTCCAATTATTTTTAATTAGCTATTTTACATGCATAATAAAAAAAGTATTCTAACAAATAATCTTAATATTCCCAGATTTCTAATTTTCAGAAATGTACAATTCAATCCCTATTCAAGTCATAAATCATTACCTTGAATGGAAATACATAGCTAAATATTCATGCCAATTGAATAAAATAATTGATGGCCTATAGCATTGTGACACATGGTTAACCTGGTTAATTAATGTGATCAACTGATGGAGAATTCTAAAACTTCATTCACTGCAAATTTTATTTGATTTTTTTAAGGGGAAGTATTATGGAATGTTTGAGAACTTTTTTTTTTTTAACGTTTATTTATTTTTGAGACAGAGACAGAGCATGAACGGGGGAGGGTCAGAGAGAGGGAGACACAGAATCCAAAACAGGCTCCAGGCTCTGAGCTGTCAGCACAGAGCCTGACACCAGGCTCGAACTCACGGACCACGAGATCATGACCTGAGCTGAAGTCGGCCACCCAACCGACTGAGTCACCCAGGCGCCCCAGGAATGTTTGAGAATTTGGATAATACATAGGATGTAGCTGTAACTGCTACAGTTTGAACTACTAAATCCCCGCAAATTTTAGTTTTGTCATCAATAGGAAGTTCCATTTACTCACATTCCTGGTACTTATCATGCTGAATCCAACAGAAGAGCACCTTTTGGCAAAACTAAGAAGAAAAAAAGCAAATTAAGTGGACTCTGACCCTACTTAGATTGAGGCCAAAAGTTAACTCTAGAAATATCGTGTACCCAGAGCAAAGTGAAAGTTTACTTTCTGTTCATCCGTTTCCAGAAATGCGTCTTGCAACTATAGCAACATTTTCCAAGGCAACCAAGTGCAGATTCTTTCTGAGCTATATTTAGAAAGTGTCTACAAGGACGTTCATTTTGATTAAGACCACTAACCAGGATTTCCCCTTTGAACTTTTTTTCTATGTTACTGTTAAAACAAGCTAATCATGCATAGCCAGATTTTAATAAAAAAGTAAATTACAATTAAGGAAGCCTTTATCTGATAGTTTACACTTTATTCATTTCTGCTGAGAAGATAATCAGTTTTTTTCTTGAGCAGTAAAAATATATATATATATAATCATACATAATTTATTGCATGCGATTCACCATTGTTATTTAAAAATCAATTTATTATACATGATTTGAGAATGAAAGAGCTGTTAAGCACAGGCAGAAATTCTATACGCTCTCTTGGCACAAAACTTCTGAGCATAATATGTAACTTCCATCTTATCGATTCTTACTGTCTTCTGTAAAGATTCCTCCTAGCCGGCTAGCAGGTAGCTAGACAGAGACAAGGATTGGCATCCCCAAACCATTGTATGTGTGCCCTAAATGTTGGACGTTGCTGCTCCAAAATTGAAAAACTGGTGTACTGAGACATTATATTATTGTTTTTCCTTTTAAATAGAGTCACAATTCTGTGAATGGCAAATCATACTTTTCAGTGAAAATCTGCTGATATATTATTACCCAAAACTTCAGCACTGTCATTTTTCTAGGTTCATTTTCCTTTTGTTGTGTTTGGTAAAATATCAAAAGAGATCATATACTGTCCCTTTAAAAGAGAAAACAAAACACCAAAGATCTCATAGGCTAAGAAGCCTTAATCACAAAGAGCCATTCTGGCTGGAATGCTTAACAAGCTCTATGAGATCTGTTGCCCATTTCAAGAGAACAAGGAACCCCGACCTTCTATTTTTCTAATGCTGTCTTTGAAGATGCTGATTCCCGGGGTACCTGGGTGGCTCAGTTGGTTAAGCGGCCGACCTTGGCTCAGATCACGATCTCACAGTTTGTGGGTTTGAGCCCCACCTCAGGCTCTGTGCTGACAGCTCAGACCTGGAGCCTGCTCCAGATTCTGTGTCTCCCTCTCTCTCTGCTCCTCCCCCACTCATGCTCTATCTCTCTCAAAATTAAATAGACATTAAAAACAATTTTTTTGAAGCTGCTGCTTCCTTTGGTACAACTTCACCCAAATGAGACAGCAACTGTAGGCCTCTCATTAAGAGAAATTTCTGTGTATTCAATGATAAAGAGATAATGATAGGAAAAAAAGCATGAAGAAAGAATACAGAGATCTTTCTGCTCCTTAAAGAGAGGGGATGCTTCTGAGCTATCTGACTGTACTTTTGGAGAAACTGCAGGAAAGGGACTACAAGAAGCCCTGCAAATCCTGTTCCCTATTTCTAGAATCATACCTAATCTTCCCAAATCAGTTACTTTCTACCCATTTTTTTAAATAGCTGCGGATATAAATTCCTTAAGTTTATATAACTTTTGTCCGCATTTAATCATAGCTAGTGTCCAAAAAAAAAAAAAAAAAGAAAGAAAGAAAGAAAAGAAAAACAAAGTTTTTCTATCAAACCAAAATCACTTTCTATAATTCAAATCTATTTCCATGTGAAAATGAAGACCAGTTTTAGATACTCTTTTCCTCCTACCAACCCTCCCAGTGAGAAGATGTCACTTCTTCTTTATCCCTGAAATAAACTCCCAGCTCCACGAGTAATTTTTCATGGGCTTTATTTTCCAACCCTTTAATCATTTTATATGCTCTCTTGTGGAATGTAGAGGGCAAGAAAGCAGAGCAAAAGTCATCAAAGTATATGATATAAATGAGAGGAAAAGTAAGATATTACATCCGTCCTCAGATATTGATAACTTGCAAGCACAGATCGTAAGAGAAGCTGTAAATTAAAAGATTAGTCAACAGATGAATCTCTGTACGAAAACTATCAGAACCTTGCTACCAAAGTCTTCAGGTGTAGGGCCTGTCTTCTTTGCCTTAAATTCCTCCACATTTAGCAGAGTGTCTGGGACATAACAGACACTGAGAGCACTTGAAAAGTGGACTTGAACAGATAAGCGGTATGTTTCAAATATAGAAACATAAAAATATTCTAAATGAAAGCGCCACAAGAAAGCATATTGGAAATTAATGTGACTATAGTAAAGGGCAGTGCAGAAGGAGCTACAAGGAAAAATAAAAACCTGTAGTGGGCCTACAGGACATTTAACGCCCTTGCCATCTTTAACGGCTCCACTTTGAGGTGAGTTGCCCCAAGGGAATCCCCTGAAGCTTGGCACTTTTCTGTGGCTTTCTCCTTGGGCCCATTCTGAATCACACAGTATGCTGATTATCCTGGGAGAACGGCCCTAAAATCTTAAATGCAAGGCAAAGCAGTACAGGCATACCTCAGAGAGATTGCAGGTTCAGTTCCAGACAACTGCAAAAAAAGTGAATATCACTCTTTAATGTGCAATAGCATTTTGTTTAAAAAAACAATGTACGATCCCTCAATTACAAAATACTGTGTTGTTAAGGTGTGTCGGTTAAGCATCCAACTCTTGATCTCAGCTCAGGTCTTGATCTCAGGGTCGTGAATTCAAGCCCCATATGGGGCTCTGCCCTGGGTGTGAAGCGTACTTAAAAAAAAAATGCTATATTGCTAAAAATATGCTGAAGTTTATCTGAGCTTTCAGCAAGCTGTAATCACTATAGTTCACCGTAATAAATATAATAATAATGAAAAACTTTGAAATATTGCAAAAATGACCCAAATGTGGCACAGAGACATGAAGTGAGCAAATGCTGTTGGAAAAAAAAAATGAAGCCCATAGACTTTTGCTCATCACAGGGTTGCTGCAACCCTTTGATTTGTAAAAACCGGGATCTATGAGGTGCAACAAAGCAAGGTGCAGTAAAACAAGCAAAATATGCTGTTTCTTCCCAAGTAATCTAATTTGTCTAATCAGAGACAAAATCACATTCAAAACTCTTGCCCTTCTGTATGTTCATTCATATGGAAATGGACAGAGGAGGTGGCAGGCAGGGTGAGGGTAGGGCTCAGCTACCAATTGGTTGTGGCCCCTGGACAGGTCCTTGAATCACTCTCCTGGGTCTTTCGGCTTCTACTCTGAGGTCCTTTCCTGCTTATCTTGTAGAAGTCTCTGTATTATTGAGGCAAAGAGGCACCCAAAGAAGTTGACATCCATCTTGCTATTTCCCACAGATATCGCTGACACCAGAAGCTGGGAGCAAGAAAACGCGCAGACTCAGGCTGATGAGTCTAGCCCCTCAGCACTTCAGCGAGCTGCCTGGGGGATCTCTGAAACCGAAAGTGACCTCACTTACGGGGAAGTGGAGCAAAGATTAGATTTGCTTCAAGAACAACTTAACAGGTACAAGTAACGGCAAGGCAAAGAGAGAGCATCACTCAAACCCTTGGTGGGGTCTAGCTTTTCTCCTTGTAAATAGCAAATTCCTACTACCATAATCTCGTAGTTTTCATATATGCTCACTTATTTAAAATAAGACTACAAGTTGACAGAGTTATTAATCTGTGTTGCAAGGAGCATTTATTTAGAACACGTCATGCTTCTGGCAACATAAATCCTATTTTTTCTTTACTTGTCATAAAATTAGTATATCACCCACACCAGCTGCTGAAGAAAAATCCTTTTTGTCCCTCAAAATAATTCATATTTGGCTTGTTTACTAACACCCTCTTTTAATCCTGCTTTTACACTTTTGGTTGTTTCTGGTAACTTAGTTATGTGTGATGGCATTTTTTTTAAGTATAGACAAAATTATTTAAACATTTAGATATTCAGTCAATATGTGAAAAATGTATTTGAATCAAAAATAGCACAGCGTTGAAGCCCAGATCTTTTCCATTTTCCTTCCGTCTTTGATCTATACCCTTTTAAGATGAGGCATGAATTTTGGTTTTAAGGAGAATGGAATTCCTTAACGCAATCTGTGTAGATTTTGTAAAATCAAACTGGTCACTAAGTCAGGAAAAAAAAATATGTGATTGAGTATGATATCACTGCTTTAGTTGTGCTTCACGTGGGAATTGACCTTGATTCAAAGGTAGCCTCTGAATACACCACCAGGCAAGGCAGTGTTCATAGACGAAAAGCTTCATGGATTAAACTAAAATGCTCAAATCACACAATTTACTAAATCAATGTAGAACATACAATGAGAGGGGCGTCTGGGTGGCTCAGTCGGTTGGGTGTCCGACTTTGGCTCAGGTCATGATCTCGCAGTCTGTGAGTTCAAGCCCCACGTCGGGCTCTGAGCTGACGGCTCAGAGCCTGGAGCCTGCTTCGGATTCTGTGTCTCCCTCTCTCTCTCTGCCCCCCCCCCACTCTCACTGGGTCTCTCTCTCTCAAAAATAAAAAAAATAAAAAAATTTAAAAATTTTAAAAATTGAAAAAAAAAAACATACAATGAAGGTTGAGGAAAGCTAGATGAGATACTTAACACATTTCTAATAAGTGCATGCACGGTAAAAGGAACACACTACCCGAATCCTGATTTATGACATGTGCATATATGCTGCATCATCCTGCCCTGATGTGTGGTGACTAGGACGACAGTGGCAGTTTGCACAAAGCATCCACAGACAAAAAAATCTGTTCCAGTGACACACACTTGCTCTATCACGGAGATGTAAGGCTGGATATGCTGGCCACAGCCGTGGCTCTCCAGTTGGTCTGCTCAGCAACTATGTATTTTATTTGCTCTTTGTAGGTAAAGCCCATGTGGAGCTGGAGTGAGCCTATGCTGTGTGTCACCACTGGATGGCCAAATTTGGGGGTGACAGTTGTCTGTCCTGAGTTGACTTGAGAATAATTTCTTGTTTCTATCTGTGTCTCTGTAAGCCACACTCTGGTTTGTTACATCCTATTTCTGTTCTATCTTTGGAAGGTCTTACAGGTTACCTAGCATGCTGTCTGTATTTAATACACCTTATGAATTCTCTCCACGTTTAGCAAGCTACTTACTCATTATCTATACTTAACTAACACGTCCTATGAGTTTTGCCTACACCACATAAGCTCCTGGTTTACTAACTACTTGCTTAATGTTTCCTATGTGCTTTATCCATTATATCTATCTTTCATGGGGTTTTTTTTAATGTTTATGCCAGAAATGAATACGGACAAACAATACAGTAAGCACATTAAAATGCGTGTACACACACATATACATTGCCACAAAAAAAATAAATTAGGAATTAAAACAGACAAATAGAAAATCTACAGATTTGTAAATTCAAATAAATTTGTTCATTTCAAACAAAAGTACGAAAATATTGCAGGAGCTAAAGATTTATTTTGCATTTTGTCTTTTCATGGATTTTAGTTGAATTTAAAACCTCCTGGTGCTAAGGTCCATACACCATTTTCAAGTGTCAAATGCAAGTCTTATAAAATTGAAACATACCTGAGAAGATTAAAGTATCGTGTCATTTACTTAGGGTCAGCAATCCCTAATTCAAGTATAAGAACTTGCCATGGTAATACTTATTATTGGTCAGAGAAGCATATTTAGTGGCTTAATTAATACATTTCCTTTTTTACTCTCCTTGCCTTGTTTACCGAGTCACATTGATCCTTTAGCCACAACATACACAAAAATATATACTGTAAACACATAAAAATTGATATGTGTGATCTCTGGACTTGAATTTTTTTGATTCCTGCGACTTAGGGAAAATAAGTGTCCATTTCTTTACTGCCAGGACATAAAATGTGTTCAATTTGTTGAGGGGATATAAAAATGAGTGAATGAAAAAATAAAAATAAAAATAAATAAATAAATAAATAAATATGAGTGAATGAATAAGTGAATTGACAGGGACAGCAATGATTTCTTTACAAAATACTTGTGGTTAGCCTAGATTGAGGTCATAGCTCTGCTACTTAACTATGTACAGGGTTTATGGTTCTCTAGCCTCAGTTTCTGTCTTTGACTCATACACACCTGCAATAGTATTTAAGGACTAAGATATGATATGTGGAAACTATAGATGCTCACACAGGGAGGGGTTGTACCAGCAGCTAGGTAAAATCTGATGAACAATGAACTCTACTTTATTATTGGTGTTCCTCCTGAGTGTATTCTCCTAGTTTATATTTACTTCCTTTAGTCCTTTCTTCAGGATTAAAGTTAAGGTGTTAGGATTCCTTTAGTTGCCTTTTCAGGGGTACCAATCATTGCTGCTGAGATACGTCGGAGATTACTGAAAACGTATGTCTTCAATATGTCCCGGGGCCAAAAGTGTAAACTCTTAAGGGCACACCCATCGAGGAGCATTTGATTTGCAATAGCCCATTAGTAATAATAATTTTTATTGTTATCTTATTACATTACTTATTATGATTTTTATATGAAACTTTTCATCTGTAAAGTACAATTAAATTTCTCCTAGGGCGCCTAGGTGGCTCAATAGGTTAAGTGTCCAACTATTGATTTCAGCTCAGGTCATGATCTCACGGTTCATGAGCTCAAACCCCACATCAGGCTCTGCCTTAACAGCGTTAAGGATCTGCTTGGGATTCTTTCTCCCACTCTCTCTCTCTGCCTCTCCCCGACTCGTGCATGCACATGTGTGCACTCTCTGTCTCTTCATCTCAAAATAAACATATTTTTAAAAAATCTATCTTGGCATCTATTTTGACATAGTCCCAGCATCTATATGTCCTTTGATCTACTTCTCACTTTGACTTACTTCTATTTCTCTCCAATATTTTCAACAAACATTTTATGGCCTAACTCAGCTTAGCCTCTTTTGGATTTGAAATCCAAAATATTACATTTTTACTGCACTGGTGTCTCCAACATCTTTCCTCCACTTTACTCACGAAGGCAAAAGTATAAAGAACAAGTTTGAAGAGGGTAACTCAGCTCAAACTTTGACTTTGAGTGGGAATCCTGGGACATTTTCTGGAATTGAGTCTGCCCTGTTTAGCTTCAGCATTCTGTTCAAATGTAGAACTGTGAATCACAACCCCGTTTGTCTCCTTCAAATATTCATATTAAGCAAACTGTGCAATAAGAACAGATATAAATGGGTCTATCTTGAATCAGCTTTGCTGCTACCACTTTCCTGCTTTAATGACCATTAAACTATATGGAGGGTTAAAGGTTTACAAAAGGAAGGTTCTTACATATTTATATATTATGTCTACAGACATACATACTTAGGGCAATAGCACTTGATCCTAAAACAGGGCTTCTCAAACTTTACTGTGAATGGGAATCGCTTGGGGATCTTATTAAAATGCAGGTTCTAAGTCCCGTAGATCTAGAACTCCATTCTTTTTTTTTTTTTAATTTTTTTTTCAACGTTTATTTTTTATTTTTGGGACAGAGAGAGACAGAGCATGAACGGGGGAGGGGCAGAGAGAGAGGGAGACACAGAATCGGAAACAGGGTCCAGGCTCCGAGCCATCAGCCCAGAGCCTGACGTGGGGCTCGAACTCACGGAGCGCGAGATTGTGACCTGGCTGAAGTCGGATGCTTAACCGACTGCACCACCCAGGCGCCCCTAGAACTCCATTCTAACAAGGGCCCAGCTTTGACCATGCTACAGGTAGGGAGCTCTGGAGCATGTAAAAGCTTTTAATAATGATTTTGTGTCTTACAGATCATCCAGAGCAATTTACGTGTGTGCCGTTAGTATGGCATTGAGCATGTGCTTCACCTAGTGTTATACTTATTTATGTACTTCCTTCTTTTTTCCTTCCTACATGGTCAGCTTCTCTCAGCACCTTACACTATATTCTACGTATATCATCATCATGTTCTCCTTTTCACCTTCCTGCCCACCAAAGTGCCTGGTATATCGTGGATCTTTAAATAAGCGCATGAACGCATTTACTTTATGCAGCTGAATAGTTATGTTGATGTAGGAGAGAAAAAATATTTTTCCCTCTACCCTTCTGAGTTCTTGGCTAAGACCCCTGTAATTAAAGACAGATTAACAAGAAAAAACAAATAAGTTTATGTAACGCATTGCCCTCATGTATACATGAGAGATATACAGAGGAAAATGAGTAAATCCCCAAGGTCGCTTAGAATCCGGGATTAGACACCACCTTGTTAAGGGAAAGTGTAGGGGGACGTAGGCCTCTTAGAGGAGAGTAAATGATTTTTAGGAAAGGTAAATGGATAGTCAGAAGAAGAGGTAGAAGATATGGTAGTTTGTGAAAAAGTTTGTCTCAGTGTGGTGTCGGCTTCCAGTCTTTTCTCTTGTGACAAGAGCCAATCTTCTCTTGCTGATGAAATACCAGAGGAGTGAATTTATCACAGTTGAGTTCCTTTTGGATCTGCTTTTAGGAAGATAAGGGAAGTTCAGAGAAAGCCTCTCTCTGCATTTTCTGTTTTTCATGTGCCTACAACTCAAATAATCAATATGCCAAAGTGGCATATTTCGGTACCTTTCATTGACCAAAAAAAAAAAAAGTTTTAAAACCAGGTTATAGACTGGGTGGTCTATAAACAACAGAGACTCATTTCTCACAACACAGGAGGCTGGGAAGCCCAAGATCAAGGTACCAGCAGATTCAGTCTCTGGTAAGGCTGGTTTCCTGACTCATAGGTGGCTGTCTTCTTGGGGTGTACTCATATGGTAAAAGGTAGAAGGAAGGAAGCTCTCTGGGGTCTCTTTTATAGGGACACTAATCCCACTCATGAGAGCTCCACCCTCATGACCTAATCACATCCTAAATACCCTACCTCCTAACACCATCTCATTGGGGGTTAAGATTTTAACATATGAATTTTGAGTATATAAACATTCAAGCCATTGCACAGAACTACCCAAAATATCAGATAACCAGTTAATAAACAAAAACTAAGTATTCAAAATTACTGCAGGAAGAGAGAATGCTATCTTGAAAGAGCCTAAGTGGTGTCTCAGGAGGGGAAGTAAGTAGGACATTCCTAGGACTTTGAAATCTGGGCCCTTCAAGGCTGGGAACTAATTGGAATTGGGCAAAGTTCACGCTGTTATAATCCAGGTTGAGGGACACAGTGAGGTGAAGATCTTCAAGCAAATCTGAATAAATAAAATCTGTTTGATAAACAAATTATTTGTTCAGATGAGCAGACTGTTGTCTCCAATGAGTTGGTCTATAGAAATTTCCTCAAGAAGTGAAGTGAAGTTTATATTTAGTCTTATTTTTTTCAGGCAAGGTTTTCCCGGAACGAACAACAAAATCAGGTTGACAGAAGTGGTCCACACAGTCTCAGTTCTCACCCTGCACCTGCTACTTCACCTGCTAGGGAACTCTTGTATGCATGAGCCCTACTTACAGTAGTACATTGCCATTACTGAAGACCCACCTTCCAACAGATTTCTTCTTCATGGAGACTATTCAAATAGAATCCATGATATTAAGATCCCATTTCTCAGAGACCACTGCTGTTTGATAAAGGACTCAAAAACAGTATCATGATTTTTTATTCTCTGTTGCATTTTGAATGCCATGTGTTGAAATTTTTATTCCATCCCCCACCCCCAAGTCCATTTATATTCAATGTAATAAATACTTTGTAAGCCACTCACTAAACATTAGTCTGTTTGCAGACTTTTCTTTGGGGGTGCAAAGGAGGGAGAAATGAATTCTGAATGAGTCCAAGATGGAAAGAGTTTCGGGTGCAGATAAAATTTGAACTGGAGCTTGAGAAATGAAAAGGAAAAATTGACGTATGACAACAAAATAATAAGTCTTCTCCAGTTAGTTGGCACCATAAAGAAATAGATCAGACCTACAGGTAACAAGTAGATAAATAAACTGGTCGATAACTCCTCTTTTTGTCTCATTTCAGTGTGTGGTTTTGACTTTTGTGAGGCACAATCATGTATAATTTATAGCTTTTGGTTTAGAAGACAGGAAGCTATATGGTTAAGTATACCAAGTATAGAAAACCTGTACGAATGATGTTATTATGATTCTCAGGAGGAAGATCTGTAGTGGCAGGACTAAGAACTAAAAAGAAAAACAAAATGACCTTTTCTTAAATCAAAGACTAAATTCTCTCCACTTCAAATGTCACAAACAAATGCAGCATGTATATAATTGGACAAAATTAGTTCTATGATTTTAAAATTTTGGTAAGATTTACCTTCTCTTTGCATCTTTCATTCAGAGACAAAATAGCACAAGTAAGATTTAAAGTTTTCTAAAGATGCATACAGTCCAAATTTTCTGTTCTTATGCCCACAAACTTTCCTTTTTTAAAGTGCTGTTAACACATGCAAAAAAAGAAAATTAGTCCTATTGTATTTTGCTATTTTCCTTCGAATTTTAATTTAAAATGAGAATGAATTTAACAGGCCAGTTGGATCCTTCTGAGCTTTGGGGAAAAAAACATCAGACTGGCATCTTGCAAGCCAGATGGGTCATAGAAGCAAGTGAACTTGTATATTTGGTTTGTTTCTTACATGCCAAAGGCCTGGAATTGTAAATTGGTTAGAAATTTAGCATCTAACAGCATTTAACAATAAAGAACACAATGGGGGGCGCCTGGGTGGCTCAGTCGGTTAGGCGTCCCACTTCGGCTCAGGTCATGATCCCACAGTTCACGAGTTCAAGCCCCGCATCGGCAGCTTGAAGCCTGGAGGCTGCTTTGGATTCTGTGTCTCCCTCTCTCTCTGCTCCTCCTTCCCCCCCTCAAAAATAGGTAAATTTAAATTTTTTTTAAAAAAAGAATGCAATGAGTAACATGCAATACTGTGAATAGGACAGAAACAAGGTAAAATAAAGGTAAACTTGAAATACATAAGAAATTACACAATTATTGCAGCTATGAAAGAAATGTGCTACCAAGTCCATGTTTAAAGAGTAAACAAAATGTTCTCAAGAAACTGGCAAAGCCTGATTAAAAAGCAAAGAAAATTATCATTAACAATGGATTCTCAGTATGTTTTACATTTGAAATCAATAAAGGTTGGTAAAAATGTAGTCTATTTCAATTCAGCTGCTTTTCCATTAAGATCTTATTAAAGAAGCAGGAAAGCAGGAAAGCAATGGTGTTTATCAGAACCACTAGTGGAACACAGAAAGTGAGCATCAGCCAGGAGAGAATCTGTGTGCTCCCTCTCCTGTCCTTCTTGTTTAAAGCAGGGCCATAATTCTGTTTGTTGGTGATACTGAATTTTCTCAAATGCCTTGCAATCCTGGACTATTTTAGGACTGTCTTCCCCCATTTGTGTCTGTCCTGCAGACTTGAATCCCAAATGACTGCTGACATCCAGACCATCTTACAGTTGCTGCAGAAACAAACCACTGTGGTTCCCCCCGCCTACAGTATGGTAACTGCCGGAGCGGAGTATCAGAGACCCATTATTCGCCTGATGAGATCCAGCCATCCAGCAGCATCCATCAAGACTGATCGAAGTTTCAGTCCTTCCTCACAAGTAAGTGTAAATGCTGTATAAACGAGAGTCTCTCTCTGGGTGTTTCTGGGGACCATATGAGTCAGAACCATCTGGGGTGCTATGGGAAAATAAAGGTCTCATCCCCATCTGTTTTTGCTCCATTAAATTTCTGGGAATAGCCCCTAGAATTTGAATTTAAACCAGCCCTCCAATAATTCTTCTGTTCATTTATTTTTATTTTTTTTAAATTTTCATCCAGTTAGTTAGCATATAGTGCACAATGATTTCAGTAGATTCCTTAATGACCCTTACCCATTTAGCCCATCCCCCCTCCCCAAACCCCTCCAGTAACCCTCTGTTCTCCATATTTAAGAGTCTCTTATGTTTTGTCCCCCTCCCTGTTTTTATATTATTTTTGTTTCCCTTCCCTTGTGTTCATGTTTTGTATCTTAAAGTCCTCATGAGTGAAGTCATATATGTCTTTCTCTAATTTCACTTAGCATAATACCCTCTAGTTCCATCCACGTAGTTGCAAATGGCAAGATTTCATTTTTTTTGATTGCTGAGTAATACTCCATTATATATATATATATATATATATATATATATATATATATATACACACCACATCTTCTTTATCCATTCATCCATCAATGGACATTTGGGCTCTTTCCGTACTTTGGCTATTGTTGATAGTGCTGTTATAAACGTTGGGGTGCATGTGTCCCTTTGAAACAAAATGCCCGTATCCCTTGGTTATGTTTATTTCAAGTTTGAGAACAGTGGACCTCAAAGAATGATTTTAAACCACTAGTAATTTTTTTTCCCCTAAGAAAAAGTTCTTTTCAAGAATTAATCTGCTTGAGTTTACATATGGTAGAGCTTTGAAAGCTGTAGCCCTGGGTCCAAAAAGCACTTCAAAGAATGGTCTGTAATTTACTATGTGACAAGAGGTGCTCTTGGGCACCGTCTCCAGAAGGAAGTAAGGGGAGGAGAAAGAGCAGTTGTCCACAGAGGATCTGAGGTTCCAGTGAGATCAGACTAGTAATCTCATTTGTGCCCCACCCATCACCAGAGATCTCTAAACTTTTCACATCTCCATGATAGTAAAAGGAGTAATGTTAAAGTGTCCTTTATCTTGCCTCTGAAGACTTCTAAGGTCTTTTTAATAAAAATATTTTAATAAATTTTTAAAAATGTTTATTTATTTTGGGAGAGAGAGGGAAGGGCAGAGAGAGAGAGAGAATCCCAAGCAGGCCCCCCACTGTAGGCACAGAGCCCCATTCAGGGTGCGATCTCACCAACTATGAGATCATGACCGGAGTTGAAATCAAGAGTTGGATGCTTAACGGACTGAGCCACCCAGATGCCCCTAAAGACTTCTAAGGCCTTTTGACTTATGTTAATATGAAGGTCTGCATGGCAAATTATTTTTAATTACTTAAGCTGAATAGCCAAACTGACTCTAAGGAAGGTGGACCCAGCAGTCTTCTAAGATTTTTTTAGAAGTTTGGAAATTTAGTGCAAAATATTATGGGAAATTAAGCTACATTAATAACAGGGAGAAATGTGAAGAAAGAAAATAATGAAATCTTTCTGAGATATGAAAGTAGAAATTTTTTTATCCCTAGCTAGTTTTGAATGTCGCTGATCTTGCAAAACTGTGTACTTTGTTCTTTGTTTTCAGTGGATTTAGGTAATATTTTCCGACCAAGGATGGGTGATTTTCCTTCGTTTGTTTTCCCTCTCCTTCTTACACTGTCTAGTCACCAAATGACACACATTTCTGATCTTAGTTTTGTCTTGAATTTTGAATTAAAACTCATCTGGAAACTCAAACTCAATGTTAAATTGCGTGTATGTATGTATGTATGTATCTGTATGAATCTGATCTGGCTTCAGTGCAAAATTAAAGTTCTTAGAATGGTTGTTTAGGATAAACTGATGCCCAACCTCCAAAGCCTTGATCCGGTCTTGGGAGGGAAAGTTTGGTTAATACCACTAATCAAATATAGATTAATGGGGAAATAAAACGTATTTTGATTTCGTGAGTGTAATTTTAGAAATCTGTCCAAATGAATTGTAAAAACGTGTTTTCTTGTCTTTCTCTCAGTGTCCTGAATTTCTAGACCTTGAAAAATCTAAACTTAAATCCAAAGACTCCCTCTCAAGTGGGGTGCATCTGAACACAGCTTCGGAAGACAACTTGACTTCACTTTTAAAACAAGACAGTGATCTCTCTTTAGAGCTTCACCCGCGGCAAAGAAAAACTTACCTTCATCCAATTAGGCATCCTTCTTTGACAGATTCATCCCTAAGCACTGTAGGAATCTTGGGTCTTCATAGGCATGTTTCTGATCCTGGTCTTCCGGGGAAATAATCATTTTGTACTATTTACTCCACATACAATGTAAGTGCTTTTAATGGCTGTTTTCCTTTTTTTGTATTTAAATCCTCTCTACTTGACTCAGGGGCTCACAAGGTACCATTATATGCAAAAGTACTGTATATTTTCCTAAATTGAAGCTTGTAAGGTAAAATTGAGCAATTAGGATGTAAATATACATATGAACTCTTTTGTTCCAAATGTTAAAACTGCCAGCATCTCCAGGCATCTTATTTTATTTTTATTTATTTATTTTTTTTAAAATCATGTGCATGTTAGGAAACTCCAATTTCTCTTGCATGGAGACTCCTACTTACTACTTTTACTAAACCTGTACTTTGTTATGAAAATGCCTTCCAAGCAAGTAAGAAACCAAGGGGTGACATTGTTCATGGAAGCAAATCATGGAAGATCCTAAAGTCACGGAAGTTCCAGGGGTAGAAAGGGAACTTAAGTCACTCAGAACAGATACCCTTCTGTTCTGAGAGGTTTATAGTTAATTACATCCATTTCACCACACTGAAAAAAAAAATAGTTTTAGAGTTCTGAATCTTCGACCACGTTGGGTGTCCATCTCCAAATACATGAATATAGGCCAGCTTTAATGAGGACAAAAAGGACTTTCGACTTAAAATTCTGTCTCTAACTGCATTTACAAACTACCTAACATATTTCTCACTGGCACATTTCCTTGCATATTTAGAAACAAGTAGAAACAAGTTTCTCTCTCTTTTTATTATTATTATTATTTTTTTTTTTTTTTTTTTGAGGAGGGGAAGGGAGTCTTCTCAAGAACTGCCAAGGTGTGACTGACACAAAGTGATATCTACAGCTTTCCTCTGATTCATAGATTAGGGCAATCCTGAATTGGAGCAAAAGAGTGGACACACATGGTTCTTTTTTAAAAATGTGCAACCCAGTGGATTTGCATGGCAAAACTAGCTCCCATTTAAGCATATGTTGTTCCACGGTTTTCGATTTAATCCCAGCTGTGGAAAAACAATATGCTTGTACCTGCCTGTAAAGGAAATGACACCAGCAGTAAAATTTCTGTTTTGTTCAGTTACTCAAACACATTTGTTAATCAAAGATTAAATGAAAATGCATTCTGTATGAATTGGGCTGAATATATTTGGACCCCAGAATATCAGAACATACAGTGGAATATATTTTAATATCTTTAACTGTTAGACTTTTTCGGAGGGAGTACGATATGCTTCTCATAAAATCAGGATACAGAAAAAACTGCAAGTTAATTTAAGATTCTGAGTTGTCAATTTTTAGTTAAGTTTTATTTTTCAATTCCTTTGAGTACAATTTTAATTTTATTATGGGCTGATCTATTATATCCTTTCCTTCTGAATGAAATCTTGAAATTTTTTGCAAGTTTCTTCCTTCTTTAATAATTCTTACACAGACATATATTTTTAAAGAAATATTATATCTGTGCACATTATTAAATGGATTAGTTTCCATCCCTCCAGGATAGAAATGTAATCTATTGACTTACTTTTACCTTTGACACTATTGGTTTCAAATATAAGCAATTCCTTTAAATTTACAAAGCTATTGCACTATTTAAAATGATGAAAGTGACCTTAAGTTGCCCCCTATATATTTTTAAATGGTCACATGTGTGGGAGGCAATCTGTAGGTGTGAACATATTCTTATCCCTGCTAAATGTTCGAAAAAAAAGAAAACATAAGCGATAAAGTATGTATGGCAAAATGACTAGTCAATTCAGTAAAAAACAGAACAAGTTTAACTAGCTTCCCAAACCATTTGGTGTTAGGCAGATACAAATTTAAGGACTAATGCTTTCTTTCCTTCATTCAACAAACATTTATGGGTGCCTAGCTGGGGGAGGCAAATGGCTAACGTTGATTCAGAGGACTATTTGAGGATTTTATATCTATATTTAGGCATATTTTTGCAGCTGCAACAAATTTCATAAGGATTGCTGGCCTAAGCTCCAGGGAAAGTCAGAATGAATTCACCAGAGACTGTCATTTGTAGAGAGTGAGGATTTGGCAGGTGAGGAATTTAGATCTGATTGTTTGATTAGTGGATGCTTCAGCTCCAACACTTGCTGTGACGTGCATAAAATCCCACATAAAGCCTCTATACTTCTTTATAAAAACTGAGCATGAAAAAAAATAAAAATTGAGCTTGAGGGAATGGAAAGATGGGGAATAGTATACAAGTTTCCAGCTTGCTTCAAGTTTTGCATAAGACAAACATTCTTCCTCTTAATGCCTTGACATAAAATAATTCCTTGATATTAAAATCTAAGTCTCAGAGAATTGGACAGGATTAAGAAGGTCCCCTCTTCTAGGATATTAGCTTAACAGGAGCCTGGAAAAGCTAACATGTGATTAGTTAGGCAGAAATGTCAGAGGCTCAATGGTTAAAATGACTTAGAGATGACCAAAGCAATTATCTTAATTTACAAAATGCATCTCCTTATCCCAGTCAAAGGTCCAATGCCTGAAATCACTTGTCATGTTTGCTGTGGCCAACAGTCTGACCCCTCCATTGGCGATCCTCCTGAGAGGCAGGGTTGACTGCCCATCAGTCCTGGCAGTAGGAGAACTGCTGTCCTCCTAGGTAATTCGAAGCACTTAATACAACTGATGCTTTCCACCTAAAAATAGTGAGATCTGATTCCCAGGCCTAAATAAAATTTCATCTAAAATCTGAAGTTTATCTGAGTGAGTTGTTTTCCTGCTGTTATTGCTGGGCAGAGAGCGGGACATATCATTTTACCTTAGAGAGGAGTCCCATGTTCTAATTAGTTGATAAGGAAACTAGGAATGAAAAATGTTGAAGCAATGTTCTTGCAGGATTTTTAAATTAAAATTCACCCATTCAACAGACATGAGAAGGCAGAGGCAAATTTGGGACAGCCTCCTTTTCTTATGTCCATGGTAATGGATTGGTCATCAGAGATGAATTTTCCCACTCTTCCAGTCAGAAGATATGGGTATTGTATCAGGGCCTAGTGGCATTTGGAGTGAGGTTGGATATATGTATATGACAGCTGCTTACAGGTCCTTTTGGAGGTTTATCTTTAACAGTGGTTCCCAAAAGCCTAAAAGAACCATTTCTTTAACCAGATGTCATTTAAAATCCCTTCATATATTATCAAAAGAAAAAGTTTATCACCTCGTCGGCATACCTAAAACAATCATTCTAATAGGAAAATCTTTCCCTTGAAGGCTTTTCATGATTAAAAAAAGGAATGTGGGAGATCTAGTTATTAAAAATGAGTCGCAACACTGATTTGGAACATAGTAGTCTTTAAACTGCTTATCCATGATTGAAACCAAAAGTAGACAGTGTATTTGAGGAGATTCCTACTGCAAATCAAAATTTTTATAAATTACAAAAAATTTCAGATCCTGATTTTTGCACAATAGAAAAATGTGTCTATCATGTAAGTTCAGAGGCACTTGGAAGACAGATGATGATGTCTTCCCATGTAGGCCTAGAATTAGCAGTACTAAAACAGCCAGGGATCATGCTAGAAATGCATATTCATGGGCCCCACCCAGACCTACTGACTCAGAAACTCAAGAGGTGGAACCCAGCAATCATCTTTTAACAAGCCCTCTTCTATATGATCTCCATAAACACAAGAACTTTGAGAATCACTAATGTAGAGCATGGGCTCTGCACGTGGGTCTCAGGAGTTCTCTCATGAATAGCTGTGTGACCCTGACCAATTTAATTAACCTCCCTGAGTCTTTTTCCTGAATTTGTAAAAATGAGATAATGGTACCTGCCTCAAAGAAGCTTGAGGAAGAAGTGAGATAACATATAGTAAAGTGCCTGGCACACATAGGTGCCCCTAAAATGCTAGATTCTTTGATTCTCATCCAGGACCACGATATTAAAAACAATCAGGAAGACAAATAATTTTTTCCACAATAAAGCTTTTGGGTAATGTGCTATGCCTCCAGCTAAATAGCCATTAACAAGACTGAAGGTTTTGATTCAGAAGACACAAGAGTAGCTATTGTTTTCTCTAATTGCATTTTGCACTATTAGGTTTTTAGCTTTAAAGTAATACTATTTATAATGATAGTGAGAGTATGAATGTCATTGTTACAAACCTGTGTACTCTGAATCAGTGATCTGTTGAATTCAGTGCTACTAAAAAGTGGTCTGTAAAGACCGGCTCACTGGGGAAGCCCCTCTTTAGATCCATGACGTAGTTCCCAGATGGGTATTTGGAAATGCATTTTCAAAATAGTGTTGAAAGAAAATACACTTTCTATTTTCTCAGAAAATAGAATTTATAGTTGTAGTGGTCCTTTGCAGGCTTCTAGGCCCACACCATCATGCACAGATACGCTAAACAGACTGCCTGCCTAAGTCCAGTGTGCAATGGTAGAAATGGCAAGAGACTTGGTGTCATAAACCTGAATTAAAATCCTACCTTCTCCACTTTTAGGACAAACCTTCGGTGAGCCCCAGTAGCCAAAATTATGAAGGCAATGTCTTAAATATCTTGAGGAGTGTTGGGGAGCCTCTGAAGTACATATATGGAAGTGCTTTGTAAACCATAAAGCACCACGTAACTATAAGCTCTTTATGTGACTTGTGCATCATCACAAATACAGTGTCATTATGGTGGCAGTGCCGTAGCATGACCTAGGTCTTCTGAAAACCTTCCATGGCTCCTCCCCCTACCCAACACTGACAGCATTCCCACTCTGACAAAAATCTATACAGTGATTCTCACACGGCTCTCAAAGATCTATTTACTCAGAGTAGGAAAACACCAGTGTTAGGAAAGCTATCCTCTGCTATAGCATCCCCGTATTTGTCAAAAATTGTCGGTGTCCAACATCCATAGAATTCTATATTTGAGTTGTGATGGTTTTCTAGGTATGCAGTACTTTACCCCTTACCCCCTCACTTCTTAAGTGTTCTCATTCAAAGCTTCTGTCCCTGGGTTCCACTTAACTTACAACAAAGTGACGTTTCCATTTTAAAAACTAAAAGGATGTTTTAAAATGCTTTGTAAGGTGTTAGTTGTTGTGACTGATCAGTGCCCAACCTTAGAATAATTCATTACATGTTCTGTAGTACAAATACACTTGCTCTAAGAATATACAATACAGAAAATTCACGGAAGACATGAATTATTAATAATTGACAGCATGAAAAGAAATTATCACAAGGCCTATTTATATAAACTATTAAGTGGAGGTTGAGAGAGATGACTAACAAGACATTTTTTTTTTCAGTTTTTTTTTTTCCAACGTTTTTTTTTTTTTTATTTATTTTTGGGACAGAGAGAGACAGAGCATGAACGGGGGAGGGGCAGAGAGAGAGGGAGACACAGAATCGGAAACAGGCTCCAGGCTCTGAGCCATCAGCCCAGAGCCTGACGTGGGGCTCGAACTCACGGACCGCGAGATCGTGACCTGGCTGAAGTCGGACGTTTAACCGACTCTGCCACCCAGGCGCCCCAACAAGACATTTTTTAAAATACATTATCACTATGAATAGGATGAAACATCTGTAGGAATGCAATGTTAAGAACACAGAACCATATGATCAACTGACTGATTTCATTGTTTTAGCAATCAAAATCAAACTTTTAAATGAGTAGCAAGTATTAGAGAAATGCTCCCAATAAAATATTTATTATGAGAAGTGGCAAATTTAACATGATTTTTCTTGAAAAGCTAATGTCAAAACTTAGCTGAATTCCTAACTGGTAGTCATGAAGTCATGACATTTGTGACTTTCATTAGTTAATTTATATTTTGAGAGATACAAAATAATCTGGTACAACTATGGTTTTAAAACACTGTATGTTTAACCTTCACTTTTGGTGTTTCCCTTGTATGCATCATTTTTAAATGAAAAATAATCACACCTGTTAGCACTTTAATCATATACTTTTTGTATTGACACTGTATTAAGTATTCTGAGTATATGTAAGAAAATTCCACACCATCTCATCAACCTCATTTATTTTGGAGTAAAATTTAAGGACTGGTCATCTTATACTTACCTCCTCCACAGTCTCTTCAGAAGATACAATGTTACAATAACATTGAATACGGCACCCTTTTTCCAAACATAAAAACACCGAGGAAACCCTAGTTTTCATCTCCGGGGTACCTACTGACTTTAATTAGACACACCTCCTTCTAGCTGAAATTTGCATTCTATGATTTTGATAGAAAAATATATACCAGAATGTTTGCCAGTTCAATAATACATTTCAAAAACTAATGCGTGTAATCATTTGAAAATGTCAGTCATCTGATAAAAAGAAGTTCACTCACATTGGTTAAGTAGTAAGTACCTTGGAATGCTTTAAATGTAATGAAACAATCTACCAAAACACATACTTTTTCCTAGTCTTTATGCACATAATGTAGCATGAAATCATGACGCTTTTGAAATACTCTGTGCGGATATATTTATTTTTTAGCAAATATTTTCTTCAAAGATTGGTATGTGGTATTGGCAGTGTAATCTACTTGCACAACTAGTTTTGCAATAATCTACAAATAACTGTAAATAAGAAAAATGTAAATTTCATGTAAAAATGGTTGCAGATTTTTGGTAGCTAAAAGTGTACAAGTTGTATTGAAAATATAGTATATATACATAATTTAAGAACGAAGCATATACTTTCTGATCTATTTATACATGAAAATTCAAGAATTTGTAAAAGAAATTATTTTGGGGAAAAAGAAAGTAAATCTCATTAGCTAGCTTTTATTAGAGAAGCCAACTATTTCCAACATTTTACTAGGTAGAGTGCTAGATACAGGCATGGTGGTGCTGATGTACTTCACGAAATCCCATAATTGCAACAGTGCCACTGCGGTTTTACGGAGTTCACTGGGACACTAGTAAACTGGACTGGGTGGTAGAAGCATTACGTCTAAAATTAAAGAACTGTAAAAACATTTCACTTACTATTGACTGTCAAGCACACAGTGGTAATTGACTAAAACGTCTACCGTTCCATTATTTAAAATTTCTGATAACTGAGCAGGCTTCAAATTACATGGGACACATTTGGTATAATGCGTGGATGGTTCATTTTTTTCGTCAAGAATGAAAATATCCAGATAACATTATTTTCATTTGCCTATGTTTCATATATTCTAATTCCTCCCCTAGAATCATTTATCTATTATTTAAGAAAAAGCATCTATCTTCAGAGAAACCTTTTCCACAAAATCAGTTGGTCATAATGTGGCATTTTCTAAGCTAAGGACTATTTACTCTGTTTAGTGGTTTAGATTCTCCACCATTCATTTTTTTAGGTTTAAGAAGCCAAGAGAACATTTCGCTATTTAATAAATGAAAAACCAAATCAAATATAGATTAGCAGAAACAAACGTGTTGTTATCTCTAAGTGAGGCTGATTAGAAAAAGAATCAAAGTATGAATAAGCTATTTAAAAACTTAAAATCTCTTGCCAGAAGAGAGATTTGAGGGTGATGCATTTAGATAGCTTTGGGAAATTAAATATGCATCCAAAAGTTCGGCTAACCCGAAAATTTTCTGATATGGCTTATGATTTTCAAAAGAATATGGATCTTTATTTAGTATGTTTCTGGAACATACATACCTGTTCAGGTTATGTCTTGAAATTTCAGTTATCATAGCAATATAAATGTGATTAAATATAGCCAGCTAAAATGCAAATGACTGCATGTATCTGTAAAGCACATATTTATATTTTCATGCTTAAGGGAAAATGTTGGGATCCGCCCCCCCCAACAGTGTTATCTGATGAAGGTACTAATTCCTGGCATATTTGTCTCTGAATATAGCTATTAAATGATGACAGAGCCAAAATTCTCATTTCCTGTAAGCTTTCCAAATCGCCACCATCTCTGATGTTGTGGAAGGGTTGGAAATGTAAGTAGCACATAGGCAAGGACCCTCCTCACCCCCTAACTGTCTGGTGCATCATAGTAATGTAGGAGTGCTGCCAATGTCTACTTACTCTACATTCAGATTTACAGAAGCACACCTGAAGTTATTCCTGAATGCTCACAAAATAATACACAAAGCTGTACATTGCCAAGCTACCTGGGTAAAAGGAATGTTAAGCAATATAAGGCTCTTTTCTTTATTAGATGCCGGTAAAATACGTTTTTTAAAACAAGTAGAAAAAGAAATGGCCAGAAACAAAAGCACAGATTTCCCAGCATCCAAATAATGAGTTGATAGTGAGACAGACAAATTTTTCATAAGTGTCCTGATGTTTTGCTGGAAAGTAGTTTTGTGCTCAGTATTCTAAATTACAGGAAATATTTAACTTAATATATGGACATATATGATGATGTAACCTTACTCTATACTACAAATTACCTAAACAGTATTCATTTAAAATCTTCTCTGCATTCATCACTATAACAGAAGTTTTAAATATTTGTTTTTTCTTTGTGTCATCTAATTTTATTATAAAGTCTAGACATACTCTTAGATGATAGCTTAGAATTGTACATTTATTTCAAAGTGCTTACAAAATCAAAAAGATGTGGTTTTTAATACAAGTTTCAAAGTAATAAAACACCCATGGCTGCATTTTAAAGTTTAAAAGAAAATAAAAAATGCTAACGTGAAAGAAGTCTTGGATTTTTACTCACTAGATTTAATTACCAGATGTTCACAAATTTATTCCTATTAATTTCCCAGAAATCTGCTACAAATTCAAGAAAACATATCATCTATGAATTTGTCAAAAGTACAAAAGAAAAGCACATTTCTGACAAATTGTATTCATTTAGTTTGTCCAGTTTAGTAATGCCGTAAGAGTACAAGTGAACTTGATTTGTATATTTTCCTTAGAGAAAGAATTATAAATTGATGTTTGTCATTTTTTAAACTGCACAGACTTTGAACTTCATTAATAAATTCTACTTTCTTCCAGGGTGAATACCTTTTCTGGAAATAAATATATTACTTGACACTTTTAAATTACTTTTTGTTTCTGAATGCATGCTTAAATAGATCAAATGAGCACAGTCCTTGAAATTACTTTAAAGTGGACCAAATTAAGATTCCAACAGTATTTATTTCCCCTTGATATAATTTAAAAGGTGTAAACTGCCACTCAAAATAGAAGTGCAATATCTGACATTGAACCATTTGGCAGTTTTTTAGGTGGAGGTGAATTAACTGCACTGTTATTTGAACTGAAGCATCTCATATATGTTAACAGATTTTGTATGATACAAAACTTTACAGCAAGCTATTTGAATGCTTATTAAAAAATTCTCAAAATGACATGGAAACACGTTTACTGTATAAATAAAAGCACTTAGATGTTAAGAGTGTACATTATTCAATATTTTACTCTTTACAAGAAAACTGGGTGTGAGTTAACCAGTACAAACTACCATACGATATTCATATTCCAGTCCCTGTTCATCATAAGACTATTTGATTTTTACTTTGGTAATGGATGTCTGTTTACATCAATTATCTTTAAAGCATCAAAAAGTGAGTTGCATTTCGGTATAAAAACTCCATCTAAAATATCCTCTATGCCTAACGTTTTATAAGATTATCTAGTTAACGGACAGTGCAAAAGAACTGTCTGACAAGTTGGATTGGCATGGAAAATTAGTTCTGCTAGAGAAAGGAGTTCTGTGGTCAAAAATTTTTGGAACAAACTATGTCAAACAGAAGTAAACAGGATTTTCTGTACCTTAGGCTTTATCAAGCTCCCTGAAAAGGGTGAGAATTTCCCAAATATGTTTGGTCACTGAAACAGCTTCACAGACTGACCATGACCAAAATTCACAGAAACACCTTTGGAAAAGGACGAGTTAGAGAATCATATGAAGAGTTCTAATACAAAGTGTCATTTGGCAGAAACTTAAATGAATAATATCATATATCATTTTTAAAGTTTTTAGCCTCAACCATTAGCCTACAAGTAAGAAATATTATAACTGATGTCAGAACGGTACAGCAATGCAATTACCTATAAGCTGGATGTTAAGATACCAGGCTGCTGAGTCATATTATCATCCTCATTCAACATGAATGATGTAAGAGTGTGTTTACATTAGTTTCTTCTACAACACTTCTAATTAGAATACTGTATTTTATTTTATACCTCAGTTAACATCCTCTCACATTATCAAATATATGTTCATGGAAAAAAAAATTAGCAGCCAGAGGACAAAAGTATATGGATTATTTATTCACACGTTTATACTGCTGACCAAATGAATCTGACAGCTAATTACATAAAAATATAACGTGAAAATAACTACCCAATACTTCCTTTCCAGGACTGTTGAAAGTAAAAGTGGATTTAAAAGTCTGTAAGTTTACGAAACTTTTTTTTTTTCAAGATGCTACCATTCATCCTCCATCCTTTAAGAAACCCGGAATTTTCTAAAAAGAATAATTAATTTGGTCACCAGTCATACTAAAATTATGTCAATTTGTACTTGCATTTGAAGCCGGAAGACATTCGGTTAAGGTGTGAGAAAAACACATGGTGTTTCAAATCTTCATTAAGAAAGACTTAAGAGTGTTTGCAAGGAAAGGGGCAGGATTAACTACAACAGCTCGTATCAGGGGTCCGAAATGCTAAGAATGTGATGACCACTTTGCAATTTCCACAGAGATGCCACTCTGAAACAGGGTGTGGTGCCTGCTGTGGTCAGTACCCCCCACATTACACACCTGCGTTCAACGACTTGCCAGGTTAGCAATGCCAAAACCTGCGGCTAATGTTGTCAAGAAAGGTGAACTTACAGTTTCTGAATATCTAAACAAATTAGTAGATTACTTGATTTTTTTAACTTCGTAAACAGTTGGCATTATATATGAAACAATTTAGTTTAATAGAATACATTGAAATGTTGACATCTCATTAAAAATATGTGTCACTTCCAGAAAGTCTAGATTTAAAAGGAAGATGCCATTTTAGGCCCTCTAGGTCATCACTAATAAAAAAAAAAAAAAATGCAGAGAGAAAACGTATGTTCTGTTAAGAACTTTTTTTTCCACAGAAGATAATAAAGCATATTGAAGAAAAATATACACTGAAAAAAATAAAGGAAAAAATGCTTCCTATAGCCTTATTTCTCTATATATTAATTTGCAGTCTACTTAAGGTGATGTAATACAAAATTTTAGGAACTACGATTTTCTTCTTCATAGGCAAAGACCAGTGAGTTTCTCTTCTTAAATTATGCAACCAAGGAATAAAGAAACCCTTCTACAAATATGGCACAAAATCCAGACTTCTAGTTCACCTTCAAAACCAACAACAAGGAAAAAAAATTCAATGTATAATTTGTAACCTTCAAGTAAGTATACATTAGCTTTATCTAGGCTTTCACATTTGGCTTCTTATATTATCTATCTTGTAAATACATTCTTCTGGATTTACAATGTTAAAAATTAAGGCTAAAAGGTATTTACATCAATTCATCATATACCAATGTTTTATGATACTAAGATATGTTAAGTGAACAGCTTTCCTAAAAGCACTACTATTCCAAATACAAAAACACTTCTTGTATTGCTTTAAATTATGCACTAAAGTAAAAACACATAGAAATAGGACAGACTTATAACAAGGTAGAAACATGGAAAAGCCAAAAAAGCATCAAATTCAAAGTAGTCCAGTTCATGTCTTCCAAGTAAAAAAAATTCACAGTATTTCTTCAGCTTTCAAATTCTAGACATTCAAATTGCCATAGTACCCTGCAAAAACTAACACATAAGCAAAATCATCAGCTGGTAACAACAAAAGGCTTTTTGCTTTTGATTAATTACACTCCATGAAAACATTTTCACAAGAGGGTAAATTTTTAAAGTTTCCAAGGTTTGTAATTTAAACCAGTATGTACTAGCAGGGAAGTGTTGACTCCCTAACTTCCTCATAACAAGAACAAAACAAAAACCCTGAAACATTGAAGTACATGTGAAATATAATTAGTTTCAATTAAAAAAAAAAAAGACACTGGAATCAGGTTAATTGCAACCATTTGAAATGAGAAATGAACAGCTTCATAATTTATCATCATAGATGAAAATTTCCTCTTGAAGATTACCAAAAAATAAACTACTCTTTATAAAAATGGTAGCTTTGCCCTTAAAAATGATTTGAAAGGTGAACTGCCAAAAACATGTCATAAAATTTAGAAGTACCTTTATAATATAATGTCAACTTGATATTGATACAAGTATTTAACCTTTTATTTGCATTTAGCTGATAAATTCAGAAAAGGAATATGGTCTATAAAATATATTATTCCCATTATTGGTACCAGAGACCTCTGAAATTTTTTTAACAATTATGAACACATCTAGGGAACAGTGTAAATACCAGAATACTTACATCATCATATACAAAATTCACAACCCCTTGTTGCAAGTGGTCTCTTCTCCTAAAGAAATCTTTAAACAAACAAAAATTTATCACAATTTTAAATATATAGTTGTAAATGCTTAGTGTCCCTAGGTTCTAAAATATGACTAATTTCATTCTCAATTTTTTTAAAAAAGGATTTTTTAGGGGTGCCTGGGTGGCTCAGTCGGTTAAGCATCTGACTCTGGTTCAGGTCAAGATCTTGAGGTTTGTGAGTTTGAGCCCCGTGTCAGGCTCTGTGCTGATAGTGCAGAACCTACCTGGGATTCTCTCTCCCTCTCTCTCTCTGTCCCTCCCCTGCTCCTGTGCTCTCTCAAAATAATTAATAAAAATGAAAATAAATGTTTTTAAGGTTTTTTTAAAGTTGTTCTTTAAATTCCAGCTAGTTAACATACAGTGGAGTATTAGTTTCAGGTGTACAATATTGTAATTCAACACTTCCACACATTATCGGGTGCTCATCACAAGTGCACTCCTTAATCCCCATCACCTATTTAACCCACCCCCCCAAACACCTCCCCTCTGTTGACCATCAGTTTGTTCTCTCTATAGCTAAAACTCTGTTCCTTGGTTTGCCTCTTTTTTCCCTTTGCACATTTCTTAAATTCCACATGTGAGTGCAATCATATGGTATATGTCTTTCTCTAATGGATTTATTTCACTTAGCTTGAACCTCTCTAGCTCCATCTGTGTCACAAGTGGCAAGATTTCATTCCTTTTGATGGCTGAGTAATATTCCATTGTGTATACATACCACATCTTCTTTATCCATTCATCAATAGATGGATACTTGGGCTTTTCATAATTTGGCTACTATAGATAATACTGTTATAAATATCTGGGTGTATGTATCCCATTGAATCAGGATTTTTGTATTCTTTGGGTAAATACCTAATAGTGCAATTACTGGATTGTATGATAGTTCCATTTTTAACTTTTTGAGGAACCTTCATACTGTTTTCCAGAGTAGCTGCACCAGTTTGCATTCCTACCAACAGTGCAAGAGGATTCCCCTTTCTCCACAGCCTCACCAACACCTGTTGTTTTTTGTGTTGATTTTAGCCACTCTGTTAAGGGTGGGGAACTCATTGTAGTAGTGATTTGTATTTCCCTGGTGAACAGTGATGTTGAGCATCTTTTCATGTGTCTGTTGGCCATCTGGATCCCTTCTTTGCAAAAAAAGTCTATTCATGTCTTCTGCCCATTTTTTAATTGGATTACTTGTTTTCTGGATGTTGAGTTTTATAATGTTCTTTATATATTTTGGATACTAACCCTTTATCAGGCATGCCATTTGAAAATACCTTCTCCAGTTCCATAGGTTGCCTTTTAGTTTTGTTGATTGTTTCCTTTGCTGTGCAGAAGTGTTTTATTTTTTTAAGCTTATTTATTTATTTTGAGAGACACATAGAGAATGTGAGCGAGGGAGGGGCAGAGAGAGAGGGAGAATCCCAAGCAGGCTCCATGCCACCAGTGCAGAGTCCGATGCGGGGCTCAAACCCATGAAACCATGAGATCATGACATGAACTGAAATCAAGAGTTGAATGCTTTACTGACTGAACCAACCCAGTACCCCATGAGTGTTTTATTTCGATCAAGTCCCAATAGTTTATTTTTGCTTTTGTTTCCCCTGCCTCAGGAGATATATCTAGAAAAAAGTTGCTATGGCCAATTTCAAAGAGGTGACTGCCTGTGTTCTCCTCTGGAATTTTTATGGTTTTAAGGCTCACAGTTTAGGTCTTTAATCTATTTTGAATTTTTTTTTTTTGTATGGTATAAGAAAGTGGTCCATGTTGCTGTCCAGTTTTCCCAACACTATTTGTTGGAGAGATTGTCTTTTTCCCATTGGATATTCTTTCCTGCTTTGCCAAAGACTAACAGACTACAGAATTGTGGGGTCATTTTTTGGGTTTTCTATTCTGTTCCATTGATCTCTATGTCTAATTTTGTGCTAGCACCATACTGTTTCAATTACTATAGTTTTGTAATCTAATTTGAAGTCTGGAATTGTGATGCCTCTAGCTTTGCTTTTCTTTTTCAAGGTTGCTTTGGCTATTCGGGGTCTTTTGTGGTTCTACAAACATCTGAGGATTAATTTTTCTGGCTCTACGCTTCTTGAGATAGACACGTATTGCTATATACTTCCCTCTCCGCACTACTTTTGCTTCATCCCAAAGATTCTGGGCCATTGTGTTTTCATTTTAATTTGCGTCCACATATTTTTTTTTTAATTTCCTGGATGACCTATTCATTGTTTAGTACGATATTGTTTAATGTCTGTATATTTATGATCTCTCCAAGTTGTTTTTCTTGTAGTTGACTTCCAGTATCATAGTGTTGTAGTCGGAAAAGATGCATGGTATGATTTCAATCCTTTTGTATAACTGAGGCCTGATTTGTGACCTAACATGTGATCTATTCTGGAGAAGGTTTCATATGTACTTGAAAAGAATGTGTTTTACACTGATTTAGGATGGAATGTTCCAAATATATCTGTTAAGTCATCTGGTCCAGAGTGTCATCCAAAGACATTGTTCCCTTGGTTATTTTCTGTTTAGATTAGCTGTCCATTGATGTAAGTCAGGATGTTGAAGTCCCCTACTATCATTGTATTATTATCATTAATTCCTTTATGTTTGTTATTAATTGTTTTATATATTTAACTGCTCTCATGTTGGGTACATAAATATTTGCAAATTGGTAGATAGTCTTGTTGAATTGTCCCTTTTATTATGATGTAAGTACCCTTCTATATATCTTATTACAGTCTTTGTTTTAAATTCTATTTGTTTTATATAAGCATTGCAACTCTGGCATTCTTTTGACATCCATTTGCTTGATAAATTTTTCTCCATCCCCTCACTTTCAATCTGCAGGTGTCTTTAGGTCTAAAACAAGTCTCTTATAGGCAATGTATAGATGAGTCTTGTTTTTTAATCCATTGGGACAACCTATGTCTTTTGATTGTGGAGTGTTAAGTCCATTTACATTCAAAATAGTCCTTGAGAAATGTATTTAGTGCCATTTTATTACTTGTTTTGTCATTGTTTCTGGAGATTTTTCTCTCATCCTTTCTTGTCTTTAGACAAGACCATCACTTTTGGTCTCTCTGTTGCACTCAGTCTCCTTTAATATTCTTGCAGAGCTGGTTTAGTGGTCACTAATTCCTTTCGGTTTTGCTTGTCTAAAAAACTCAACTATTCTGAATGATGGACTTGCTGGATAAAGTATTCTTGGCTGCAGATTTTTCCCACTCAGCACTTTATTTTTTTTTTCAGTTTATTTTTAATGTTTATGTTTGAGAGACAGAGTGTGAGCGGGTGAGGGGCAGAGAGAGAGGGAGACACAGAATCCGAAGCAGGCTCCAGGCTCCAAGCTGTCAGCCCAGAGCCTGACGTGGGGCTTGAATTCACCAACTGTGAGACCATGACCTGAGCGAAGTTGGACACTTAACTAGCTGAGCCACCCAGGCGCCCCTCCCACTCAGCACTTTAAATACAGCATGCCACTTCTTTCTGGCTTGCCAAGTTTCTGTTGAGAAATCTCCAGCTAGCCTTATGGGTTGTCCCTTATAAGTTAAGGACTTCTTTTGCCTTGCTGCTTTTAAGATTTTTTATCACTATATTTTGCAAATTTAATTATAGTATGTCTTGGTGTTGGCTTGCTTTGGTTGATTTTGATGGGAGTTCTCTGTACCTCCTAGATCTGGATGTCTCCTTCCCCAGATTAGGGAAGTTTTCAGCCCTTATTTGTTCAAATAAATTTTCTGCCCTCTTTTCTCTCTCTTCTTCTTCTGGGACTCCTATAATATGAACGTTATTATATCTGATGAAGCCACTGTGTTCCCTGAGTCTATTCTCATGTTCCATAATTCTTCTTTGTCTCTTTTGTTCATCTTCATTATTTTCCATTTTGTTTTCAATATAGCTAATTCATTCCTCTGCTTCTTCCAGCCTGCTGTTCATTGTATCAAGCCTATTTCCAATCTCATTTATTGCATTTTTCATCTCTAATTCTTTTTTTAACTCTTTTTCCTCTGTGACAAGGGTCACCCTGATGTCTTATATTCTTTTCTCAACCCCAGTGAGTAACCTTATGATTGTTGCTTTACATTTTCCATCAGGCATGTTACTTACATTTGTTTTGCTTAGATCTCTGGCTGTGGCCTTATCTTGTTTTTTCATTTGGGATAAATTCCTCCATCTTGGCATTTTGTCTAAGTCTCGGTCTTCTTCTGTGTTAGAAAGGCCAGTTAATTCTCCTGCTCCTGAGAGTAATAGCTTTATGAAGAAGAGGTCATGTAGTATCCAGGGCCTGGTGCTTCAAGGAGTATCTCTGATGTTTGCTGTGTGAGTTCTGCTCTTATGTTTTGGCTGCTCTATCCTTCTGGCCAGTCATCTGTAGAGGTTCTACTTACCTGCTGTGGGCAGTGTTTGGTCGCTGGCCAGAACGTGTCAAGTTTTAACTAGGTGTGCTCTAGTCTGCTTGTTTAATGAGTCCTGACACCACCTGCACCAGAACTGAGGCTGTATAGAACTCTTCTCTCAGATGTGGTGGAGGCAGGGGCTTGTGCTGGTCTTCTGGGGAAGGAGCCTGCCATTCTGAGACTAAGCCATGCTTGACTGAGAAGTGAGTCCTGCTAGAGCACAGGTTTGGTATAAGGAAACCACCCCACAGGTTTGGTATAAGGAAATCAGGCAGCCTGTGTACGTGCTATGCCGCTTCCCACATGCAGCTATGTGCTTATGCTGAAGGGTGGGGGAGGGAAATGACACCAGCTGGCTCCTTTGTTCCTGGAGAGGTGTCTCTGTGAATGCTGCCTCTCAGGGATGTGCAAGAAGAGTGAATATTCTCCCCACTGTGTACCCCAAGCATTCTTCAAATCACTGTTTCCATGCTGTCTGCCCCTAGGTTGTGTGCCTGCCTTCTCTCCAGGAGCAGTGCAGTACCCTCTGGACTCTATCCTAGTCAAGTCTGTTGACCTTCAGAAGTCTAAGCTTCAAGCCCTGCTAGTTGCAAGAACTCGCGAAATTCAGCCTCTCTCATTTTCCAAGCCAATGCTTTGGGGAAACGTTCTCCTTATGCATTCCCATTTGTTCCTCTCTCTCTCACCCTTCTCCATGACTACAGCTTTCTCCTCCCTACACCACCCATGATCCATTTCTCCCCTCAACCATGTCTCCACTCATCCTACCTTCTTTGATGTGGCCTCTTCTCTCCCTTTAGTTGTGGAGTTTGTTCTGCCAATCTTCAGGTTGATTTCTGGGGTACTTAGGATAATTTGATAGCTATCTAGATGTGTTCATGGGACAAGATGAGCTTAGGGTCCTTCTACTCCACTGCCATCTTCCCTCTTTCTCTTCATACTCAATTAAATCAAGTGATTTCATATCCCAGGCAACTGAGACATGAAAACTTTCCAAAACTGAGCTACAACAATCTTTCAGTATTCATATTGCTAAAGTTTTTTTTAATTTTTTTTCACAATATTGCTAAAGTTTTAAAGCCTTAAAACTGATTAAACTTAACAGTGAAGAATGGTGAAAAATACATAATATTACAAACTTGTCAAAGAAAACAAGAGATATTTTTCAGAGAAATAGCTACAGGGCACCTGGGTGGCTCAGCGAGTTAAGTGTCTGACCCTTGGTTTCTGCTCAGGTCATGATCTCATGGTTTCATGAGTTCAAGTCTCACATCAGTCTCCGTGCTAACAGTGTAGAGCCAGCTTAGGATTCTCTGTCACCCTCTGTCTGCCCCTCCCCTACTGTCTCTTTCAAAATAAATAAACTTAAAAAAAAAATCAGTAACTTCAAAAAAAAAAAGAAAAAGAAAAATAGCTACATAACGCAATACCGATTTTTAAATGATGAATACCTGTCAGTGCTCGAAGCTTCACACAGCAAGCCACATAATCATCAAAGAAGATTCTGCCATTCTTGCTGTACCGTTTAACAATAGCAGTTAATGTTTGAGGGCTCAACCTATAACCTAGAAATAGGAATTAACAGATTAAAACTTCTAAAACCAAACACCCTAAGAACATCACAGCATTGCATTTTCTTTAAAAACAATCAAAAAAATAAAATTCCAAAATTCATTCCATAAAAATATATACTAAAAATAAAACACATTCATATTGAAACTTATCAGACAAAGGCTTTACTACTAATAGTTCAGTGGTACATAAACATCTAAATTCTAGCTCTGTAATGAAGTCATAGCTAAGAAAAAACAAAATTATGTTTTTGTATTTTTAGAATATATTTTTATTTTTAAATAATGTCTAGAATATTTTATAGATTTTAATGCTCCAATATTTCAATTCTGTAATTTCATAGTTCTTTAAAAATATCAAGGAAAGATTATTAGTGATTTTTGCTATCACTTAAATTCTTTATTTCCTTTTTGCCTTTTTTTTTCATTGAGGTATGATTGGCATATATAATTATATTAGTTTCAGATGTGCAATATAATGATTCCATAGTTGCATATATTACAAAATGATCACTATAATAAGTCTAGTTAACACCTGTCACCCTATATAGTTACAGAATTTTCTCTTCTTGTTATGAGAACTTTTAAGATCTATTCTTAGCAACTTTCCAATATGTGCAGACTTTACTGTGAAGGATGCTGACCTAGAATTATTGTCTTTATATATTACTATATTAGCAGATTTGGACAGAAGACAATCTACTCAAAGAGGAAAATAATAATAAATGTAGAGAAAATTTTATGTGCAGCTACAATCCAGGGAACTTGCTAAAAATAAATAAATAAATAAATAAATAAATAAATAAATAAATGGAAAGATATAAATTAATAGAAGTAAAATATGGAAACTTATGTAATTATATGCAAATGCATTTTAAGCTTCCTAGTAGAGAGTTATGATCGGAATGTGTAATGATAAAATTCTTATTATTTCCCATAGCATTCTCAGCAAAATAATTTGAATATTTTAACATGTATCTGAAGATCTTAAATTTGAATAATCTACAATATCTCTCTGTGGCACTCAAATGCCTATGTGAACTCTTTGGCAGTTTTCTTTTTTGCCTAAGGTTATAGTACCTTTTCTACATTATGTTGAATTAAGGATCAAGTTTAATCCATTAGGTATTAATGCTTTAACTGAACTATATATGATGTGTCCAGGACTGTCTCTAAAATGACCATCTATTAAATTAAAATGTCTAATTATAAAACAAAACAAATCACTAGCTTTAGCTTCTTTAAATTGGAATTTGAGATAATTTGCATTGGGTTCAAATTTTAAATTTCAAAAGGTTAATTTTCTTACAACTGTATTTTGTTTAGAAATGAGTGTAAAAAAAAATCAAAGGGTAAACACAATTAGGAATACTACATGAACTGTAAAAGCAGGTTAAACACCATTTTATATTACCACTTTTGAAAGAAAGCAGACTGAGAACCTCAGCTTACCAAAGATAGGATAAAAATAAAGTTACATTCTTTTAAAATACTCTGAAATGCAGACTTTGCATTCTGAGGTATTTTGGCATATACTGTGTATACTAACCACATAAGAAAACAAAGGAAAATTTAGAAAACATGGTTTTTATTGTTGAAAAGCTAGAGTATAATATGGAAACCAGTAATATATTGAGATAAGCCTTTGGTATCAAATTAGAGCTCTTACCACAAATGAACACTATTCTATACTCAGGGATTGGAAAAACCAATATTGTTGAAATGTCCATATTACTCAAAGCAATATACAGATTCAATGCAACCCCTATAAAATATCAATGGCATTTTATCACAGAACTAGAACAAATTATACTAAAATTCGTATGGAACTAAAAAGACCCCAAATAGCCTAAGTAATCCTGAGAAAGAAGAACAAAGTGGGAGGTATCACAATTTCAGATTTCAAGATATACTATAGAACTGCAGTAATCAAAACAGTGTGGTACTGGCACAAAAACAGACAAATAGATGAAAAGACCAGAATAGAGAGCTCAGAAATAAACCCATGCTTATATGGTCAATTAATCTATGACAAAGGAGGCAAGAACATACAATGGGAAAAAGTCTCTTCAGCAAATGGTGTAGGAAAATGGTACAGCCACATGCAAAAGAATGAAACTGGACTATTTTCTTACATCATACACAAACTCAAAAAGGATTAAAGAACTAAATATGAGACCTGAAACCACAAAACTCCTAGAGGAAAACATAGGCAGTAATTTAACATTGGCTGAAGCAACATTTTTCTAGATAGGTCTCCTGAGGCAAGGAAAACAAAAGCAAAAATAAACTACTGGGACTACACCAAAATAAAAAGCTTTTGCACAGTGAAGGAAACCATTAACAAAATGAAAAGGCAACCTACTGAATGGGAGAAGATATTTTCAAATGACATATCCTGTAAGTGGTTAATATCCAAATATATAGAACTTAGACAACTCAACACTAAAAAACCCCAAATAATCCAATGAAATATATGCAGAAGACCCAAACTGACATTTTTCCAAAGAAGATAAACATATGGCCAACAGACACACAAAAAAATGTTCAACATTCCTAATCATCAGGGAAATGCAAATCAAAACCACAATGAAAGATCCCATTACATGTGTCAGAATGGCTAGAATAAAAAATACAACGAATAACAAGTATTGGTGAAAATGTAGAGAAAAAGAAACTTTTCTGCATCGTTGTTAGGAATGTAAATGGTACAGCCATTGTGAAAAACAGTATGGAGGGCCCTCAAAAAGTCAGAAATAGAGCACCTGGGTGGCTAGGATGGTCAAGCTTCAGACTCTTAATTTTGGCTCAGGTCATAACCTCACAGTTTGTAGGTTCAAGCCCCACATGTGGCTTACCAATGGGGAAGTCTGCTTGGAATTCTCTCTCTCTCTCCCTCTCTCTCTGCCCCTCCCTGCTTTTTCTCTCTCTCAAAATAAATGCATAAAGTAAAAATTAAAAATAGAAATACCATATAATCCAGTAATTCCAATACTGGAATATTTCCAAAGAAAAGGAAGACACTAATTCAAAAAGATATGTGCAGCCCTGTATTTACTGCAGCATTATTTACAATAGCCAAATTATGGAAGCAACCAAAGTGTCCATCAACCAATAAATGGATAAAAAAGATGTGGTACATATACACAATGAAATATTACTCAGCCATATAAAAGAATGAGATCTTGCCACTTGCGACAAATGGATGGACCTAGAGGGTATTATGTTAAGCGAAATAAGTCAGAGAAAGTCAAATACCATATGGTTTCAAAAATATATGGAATTTAAAAAACAAAACAAAGAAAAAAGGAACAAACAAAAAAGGCCCTTAAATATAGAGAACAAACTGGTGGTTACCAGAGGGGAGATAAGTGGTACAAACTTCCAGTTACGAAATAATTAAGTCACCCCAGGGGCGTCTGGGTCGCTCAGTCAGTTAAGCATCCAACTTTGGCTCAGATCGTGATATTGCCGGTTATGAGTTCGAGCCCCGCATCAGGCTCTGTGCTGACAGCTCAGAGCCTAGAGCCTTCTTCAGATTCTGTGTCTCCCTCTCTCTCTGCCCCTCCCCTGCTTGTGCTCTGTCTCTTTCTCACAAATAAACAAACATTAAAAAAAAATAAAAAGGGGTGCCTGGGTGGCTCAGTCGGTTAAGCACCCAACTTCAGCTCAGGTCATGATCTCACAGTTCACAAGTTTGAGCCCCATGTCGGGCTCTGTGCTGACAGCTCAGAACCTGGAGCCTGCTTTGGATTCTGTATCTCCTTCTCTCTCTGCCCCACCCTTGCTTACTCTTGCTCTCTTTTTCTCTCTCAAAAATAAATAAACATTAAAAAAAATTTTAAACAAAATAATTAAGTCACCCTGAAAAATACAGCATAGGGAATACAGTCAATAAGATCATAATATATGTTGTATGGTTACAGACGGTGAATATACTTGTGATAAGCACTGAGTAATGTATAGAATTGTCGAACACCTGATATGGATATGAATAGAAATGCTGTATTCTTGAAATTAATATAACACTGCATATTAATACTTCCAAAAATCTGGCAAAAATAAAATAAATAATTAGACACCTCAGCAAATTAAAAAAGAATACACTATAAATGGTGGTTACCCAAAATTAGAGGAATGCATTTTAATATACTCAACACAGGAAATTCAGAAATTAATTTTATCAACCACAATGTATAAAAAAGATCATCTTTTGAAAAAAAAACATAGATAAAATGGTCTTGTTAAAAGTCTTCAATCAGAATTCATCTACAATCTTCAAATCAAACTGGGCAACAGCTGGTGAAATAATAGATTCCTTTGTCACTTAACAAATTAAAACAGTTAAGATTCATTTCATCAAAGAACAATTATCTGGATAGATTCTAAAGAATTTTAACATTCTTACCCATAGCAGCGATGGCTTGATTCAATTCATGATGTTCCACTGTGCCACTTTGGTCTTGATCAATAGTCATGAAGTTTTGCTTCCAGGCATTAAGAGCTGCCCAAAGTTCTTTGAATTCACTAAACCTCATTTTTCCTGTGTAATCTCTCTGATAGTTTTATTAATAAAAATAAATTTTGATACCAATGAGAATTTACTTGACCCAAAGCTGTAAATCATTGACTAAAAAACTATTAGTATGCTTCTGCAAGTTAGCTAAATTCAGCATATGAATAGATTTCTACTTCAAAATGGAAGAGCATGGAATTCAAACAGAATCTTACAAAGTATTTTTAAAGTCTCTAATTTACTGTAGTCATCTACAGCCAACAATTGCTTAGTTATATTCAGAAAACAATTATTCCATATTCTAGTATTTTCTATTTTTATTCAAGGATACATCCAACATGGCGATCATAATTCTGCAGGTTTCCAAACTGAAGGCTGTAAAACATATTTATTATTTGAATTGGAGTCTGCCCAATTTTATCTATGTAAAGTTATGACAATTACTATTTTATAAAATGTTTAAAAATTGCCAAAAGTACACAGTCACCCGATCAACAAACTTTGAATGCTTATGCATCCATAGTAAAAAAAAAAAAAAAAAAAAAAAAAAAAAAAAAAAAAAAAAAAAAAAGAACTAAAATAAAAATTACTACTACTCCAAACTATTCACATCTAGTAAGGGGATTTGGTAGTTATATAAGCAATTATAAAATAACTGAAAATTACTGTCACAGGGGAAAAGAGGGCTTTGATCTTCCCAACACAAACAACAAGCAGGTTTTTAAATGGAAATCTGACATATACGGAGTACACAAAACATGAAAGATATAGAGATGTGATTAAAGTTTGAGGTGAAGGACTGGCTTGTGATGACATCTAAAGGGAGAAGAGGGTCAGATCATGAAAGTCTTGAATGCCACCCTAAAGATTTAGACCAAGGGAAGTCACTGAAGAATTTTACAGAGCAGAGGGGCAATTCTAAAATTTCCATTACAGAAATACTCATTTACATTAAACAGACTGCAGAGTAAAGTAAGATGAACCCGGATGTAGGTAAATCATTTGCTAGTTTACTGCAATCAATCAAGTAAAAATATGAACTTCTTATCTGAAGCAGCTGTTTTCCCTTGGGCAAGGGAAAAGGCAGGAAGAAAAAATAAATATAAACTATCTTAATATCATGGGTTATTAGAAATATTAACATTTTCATATTTATAGAACTATAACTGAAGACTCACACTAAGTAGAATTTTTCTAATCCTTATCACAATTATATTGAATGCTGATTTACCTCAAGACTTATTATATGTCTTGATAAAAGAAATATTATGTCAGTACAGTTTAGGTAAGCTTACCAAGTTCTTACTCTTCGCTCCTTAAAATGAATGAATGAATAGATAAAAATGCTTAAAATTATCTTATTTTGTTATTTGATGATAGCATATTTTGAAATTTTTATGAGAAAAAATATTTCAGCTAAATTTTAGACCTATTAAGAAAAAAAATCATAAAACATTCTACAAGTTAAAATAGCTGATTTTCTTTAAATGTTTATTTAATACAGTGTCAATGTTAGAATAGGTGGTTATAATATTTTCAGAGGGACAAATCAACAGACACTCGATGAGTATTCACTATGAGCCAGGTAGCATGATTTTGTGATTTTACATAAACATACAAAGGTATTATAGTCCCAATTTACAAATGAAGAAACAGAGGCCCAGAATAATAAAGTTTCCCAAGTCATAGAGCCAGTAAGTGGAAAAGTCAATACAGGAGCCCAGTCCTCCTTCAAATCCTGTCCAGGTGGGAAGAAGCAGGAGGGCAAAGTTTCCATGAACAATCCCTGGATGGCATTCCATCATTTTGTCAGGCAAATGGTATGTTTTGCTTTCAAGTTAACATGGCACCCATCCGTTACGTGGGAGAATCTCAACAGATGATAACAAATGGCAAGAACTGAGTCTTCATATAAGCATACCTTCAATCATAAAATAAGATTGAATGTATATGTATAGAAGATTAAATATTTTTGACAAAGAATAGAGAAGAATTTTTAGGAAAGTTCATAGATTTGTAATACCCCATTGTAACGGGAAAAAATTAAATTTCTAAAGTCATAAACCATTAGAAAAAAGAGAATGAGAGAACATAAAAGAAAAGAATTGTAAAATAGTAAGATGAATGGAAGTTAACTGACGTAGATAAGAGAAAGTGACCATGAACACGCAATAAGAAAGGCTGAAAAGTAGCCTAGTTATCCAGGGGAAGACCCCAAACATGTTTAAGAACTGGTAGTATTTCTAAATATGGGTGTGCAGGTAGAGATAAAAACAGAATAACCAATCGAATATCTGTTTAAAAAGTATCTACAGCCCCCAAATCCCTCCTTGCCTTAGCTCTGTAGATGGATACTATGTCTATTCTCACTTCAGCAGAAGTCTGGGAATTTGCTGTCTGGAGAGTTCTTCCAATTTCAGGGTATCAGGCACATATATGAAGCCCTAACTACTAACCAATGACCGTAACCCTTAACCTCTAGCACTGATACTAACATTGACTCTAACATTAACCCTAACACTAACCCTCTAGAGAGGTCTCTGCAGGACAGGATAACAGTTATATACCCTAACAATAATCCTAACACTAACCGCTAACCCTTAACCCCTAATACTAACACTAATCCTAATCCTCACTATAACTCTAAACCTAAAACTAACCTTAGGATAAAGTGGCTTCCTGAATACATAGTAAGAAAAGCTTTGAGAAGCAGCCTAGTTATCCTGGGGAAGAATCTCAAAATTTAAGAATCTGTAGTATTTCTAAATATGGGTGTGAAGGTAGAGATAAAAACAGAAGGACCAATTGAATATTTATTTAAAGAGGATACAGAGCCCCAAATTTCCTCCTTGCCTCAGCTCCATAGATGGATGTCATGTCTATGCTCACACCAGAAGTTGGGGGATTTACCATCCAGAAAGGTTTTTGAAGTTCAGGATGCCAGGCACATATTCAAAGGCCTCACCACTAACCAATAACCACTAAGCCCTAACCTCCAACCCTGATACTAACATTCACCCTAATATTAACCCTAACACTAATCTTCTGGACAGGTCTCTGAATAGCAGGATACCAGGGACATACCCTAACATTAATCATAATCCTAACTCTAATTTTAACCACTAACCAGTAACCTACAACCCCTAACCCTAACACTAACACTAATCCTGACTCCAACCTTAACCCTAGAGATGAGAAAGGGGCTTTCTAAGCACAGTTTTTCTGATTAAAAAAAAAAGAAGAAGAAGAAAAACAAAAACAAAAGGTGAGCAGCAGTCTAGCTATCCATGAGAAGACCCCAAACGTTTAAGAATTGGCAATATTTCTGAAAATGGATGCAAAGGCAGAAATAAAAACAGAAGGACAAATTGAATATCCATTTAAAGAGCATTTAGAGCACCAAATCCCCTCCTTGCCTCAGCAGTATAGATGGCTACGATGTCTATTCCCACCCAAGCAGAAGTCCAGGGATTTACTGTCGGGAGAGATCTCTCAACAGCAGGATACCAGGCACACACCCAAAGTCTTCAAACCTAACCTCTAACCTGTAACCCTAACCTGAACCCTAAGACTATCCCTAATCCAAACTTTCTGGAAAGGTCATTGAACTCCAGGATACAAGGCAAATACAAGAACAGTAACGCTAAACCTAATGCAAACCCTAACGATAACCCTAGAGCTGAGAAAGTGCCTTTTATTTTATTTTATTTTATTTTTAATTTTTTTTTAACGTTTATTTATTTTTGAGACAGAGAGAGACAGAACATGAACAGGGGAGGGTCAGAGAGAGAGGGAGACACAGAATCGGAAACGGGCTCCAGGCTCTGAGCTGTCAGCACAGAGCCCGACGTGGGGCTCGAACTCACGGACCGTGAGATCATGACCTGAGCCGAAGTCGGACGTTCAACCGACTGAGCCACCCAGGCGCCCCAGAAAGTGCCTTTTAAATACAAGATACAAAAAGTTGAGAAGCAGCCTAGCTCTCTTGGAGAAGATGCCAAACATTTAAGAACTGTGTGTGAAGGTAGAGATGAAAACGGGAAGACCAGGTGAATATCTACCTAAAGAGTATTTAGGGACCCAAATCCCCTCCCTGCTTCAGATCGGTAGATAGCTGCCATGTCTATTATCACCCCAGCAGAAGTCTGTGGATTTATTGTCTGCAGAGGTCTCTGAATTGTAGGATACCAGGCACATTGCCTAAAACTGACCCTGACCCTAAGGCTAACACCCCTAACCTAACGCTACCCAAGATCTGAGAAAGTGGCTTTCTAAACATATAAGAAAAGCTGTGGAGCATCATACTTATCCTAAAGAAGACCCCAAACATTTAAAAATTGGTAGTATTTCTGAAAATGAATGTGAAGTTACAGATAAGAAGACAACTGAGAATCATTTAACGAGTATTTAGAGCCCCACATCCCATCCATAGCTCAGCTGTATATAAGGCTCACATGTCTGTTCTCACCCAGGCAGAACTCTGGGATCTTATTCTCTGAAATGGTCTCTTATCTGAAAGATTCAAGGCAAAGACCCAAACCTTTCACACCGAACACTCAATCCCTAACCTCTAACCCTAACCTTCACCCTAAGACTGTCCCTTACCCTAAGCCTCTGGAAAGGACTCTGAACTCCAGGATAAGAGGCATATGCACTAACATTATCCCTAACCCTAACCCAAACCCTAACTGTAACCTTAGATCAGAGAAAGTGGCGTCTGAACACACGATAAGAAAAGCGGAGGAGCATCATACTTGTCCTGGGGACGACCTTGAACATTTAAGAATTGGTAATATTTCTGAAAGTGGGTGTGAAGGTAGAGATAAACATGGAGCCAATTAAATATCTACTTAAAGAGCATTTAGAGCCCCCAAGTCCCCTCCCTGCCTCAGCTCAGAGGATGGCTGCAATGTCTATTTTTACCTCATCAGAAGTCTTGGTACTTACATTGTGGCGAGGTCTCTGAACTGCAGCATATTCGTCCATACCCAAATCCCTAAACCCTACTTCTGAAGCCCTAATGCTAATCCTCACCTTAATCCTAAACCTCTGGAGAGATCTCTGAACTGCATGACACCAGGAACATAGTAGAACCCCTAATCCACAACCCACAACCCTTAACCCCTAACCTCTAACCATACACACTAACTAAAACAAACCCTAACTGCCACCCTCTGGAGATGTCTCTGAACTGCAAAACACCCGGAACATACACTAGCATTAACCGTGACCCTAACCATAACCCTAACCCTAATCTTAACCCCAATGCTAGGCCCTGACCCTTGATGTGAGAAAATGGCTTCAGAACACACAAGAAAAGCTGACAAGCAGCCTACTTATCCTGGAGAAGACCCCACAAACATTTATCAATTGGTAGTATTTCTGAAAATGGGTGTGAAGGTAGAGATAAAAACAGAAGGATCAACTGAATACCTACTTAAGAAGTATTTAGAGCCCCAAAGCCCGTTCTTGCCTCATCAGTAGATGGCTGCCATGTTGATTCTCACTCCAGGGGAAGTCTGGGGTTTTATTCTCTGGAGAGGTCTCTGAACTGCAGGCACATATCCTAACCCTATCCCTAAACTCTAACACTAACACTAACCTATCTAGCAAAAACAAGGTATTTAAATAAGTGTTTATCAAAGACTGAGAACCCTCCTGGGTCCTCTATCCTTATCCTCTATCCTCTAACCAGCCCAAAAGGAAATCCCAAAATATGCTGATTCTCATTGTTGCACGACAAACTGCCCCACCAGACTACCAGACATTGAAGCCTATAGTGAATACCAAACCAACACCTCGGAGCGTCTCACCTGCATTTCAGTTAAATATGTACGACAAGGATCAGCACACCTGAGAAAAGCATCTAACATGAAAGACAACCAAACAAATAAACTGGAAAAAAAAAATTGGAGAAAACACAGTTTACAAAAGAAGAAAAAACTTTGAAAAATACATTAACAGTTTCAGAGAGATAAGGGAAGACTTCACCTACATGAAAAAAGAAGAGAAGCTCTTGGATTTTAAGAATATGAGAGCAGAATTAAAACACTCATAGAAGGGGGGCACCTGGATAGCTCAGTTGGTTGAGTATGTGATTCTTGATTTCAGCTCAGATGACGGTCTCAGGGTTGCTGAGATCAGGCCCTGAATCAGGCTATGCACAGACAGCATGGAGCCTTCTTGAGATTTTCTCTCTCCCTCCCCTGCTCTTGCTCTCTCTCTCTCTCTCTCTCAAAATAAATAAATAAACTTTAAAAAAAGAAAACTAAAATCTATAGTGATAAAAGTATGTTATTTTGAGATCTGGAGGCAAATTTCAAGAGTCACCTGAAAAAGCTGAATGAAATTTCGTCTAGGAGTAGTTAATGTCAGGGAGACAGTTATGTACAAGGAACACAAGGAACAGTTATCTTCACAATAAGCTTTGCAGAATTATTGGATTCTTTAAATTATGGGCATGTATATCTGTGATAAAAAGATTTTTTTTAATATTTTAAATACGGGGGTGGGGGAGATCTCACGAGAATAAGTTCCACTAATTCCAGACTGTGTCAAACATTTCTGAAGTTCCTCAGCATCCACTTCACCATCCTGTTAAAAAATAATTACAGTCTGATTTAATGCACAGCTGTATAAAATCACATTAAAGTGCTGACTGGCTGTTCTAGGCCAATCAACAGACACGCATTTTTTAAAACATTATTATCAACTACAAAATTAAGACAGACAAGTATTGACAACAAAGGCAAATTACAGAAGAGCATACAAAATAAATAATTTTTCACAAATTATATTCTATTAATTTTTAAGCACTTCAAATACAATCTATTTTCTCTACTCCTGAGAAACAACATAATCACTCTGACCTATAGTAGATCAAAATAACATCTGTTGAAAGTCATTGGAACTCTACGTAAAACAGAAAATTGATCAAAATGTGTTCAGAACAGTCTCAGACACATTCCCTTAATGCCCCTTTCATGGGGGGGGGGGGGATTATTTCTAAGGGATACTGAGGTTGTAACCACTGAAGCAGTAACCGGGAGGAGAGAATCCCTTCCCCCCTCCACCATTACCCCTAGTCATCCGGCATCTTGTTGGTATTCTTCTGATTACTGCCCAAACATTCTTGTTTGAACTTATTGTGGGAAATAAATTTTTTTAAACACAAACAAGAAATCACAACCAAAGTAAAACAGGTTGAATATTTTCATCATGTTTCAGTATCTCACCCTATTTTCTATAAAAATATACAGAGCAATTTACTTGGAAGCATCACAGACATTGTCATAAATGCAAAAAAAATAGCTCTGAGGAAGTATCAGGGAGGCAAATTTAAAACACAAACTTTTTAAGAGTTCATTTTTGTAAGAGACCCAAGAAATGAAAAAAAATGCTTCCAAACTACTTCTAAGAAGTATCATAAACACTCATATCTTAATGGATCTTTAGCAGGGAATTCCTTATAACAAAAATTTCAGTAGAAGAAAAAATTCCAGTAGTTCTAGCAGGAATAAAAAGCATTCTTTCCAATGGATCATCCATGTGCCTACAAAGAGTATCTAAGTGTTCCTTTCTCTGCCACGCATAGTTTTGAGATTTCTCTTATAAATTTTTAAATTCTTTAGTAAGAGAATTGTACTTTATAAAATCACCATTTGTTTAGAACCAAAGCTAGGTTAGAAATTTTTCTTCCAATGATAAAGACCTTAGAAGGAATTTTTATTTAAACAATTGCCTACCTCCCTATTATATCAAATCACTATTATATTTCAAGACTTTGAAAAATTAGGCATACACTTATAACATGACTGGAGAAGAAATCATCAGTAAACAACACCAAACCAACAAACAAAAACAATCAAGGAAGTCTACAGCTGCCACTGTCAATAGTATCTCCATGAAATGACGGCACAGATGCTAGGTCATTGTCAATTATTGCACAGGAAATTTTAAAAGACAATCTTTTACAAATTATTAAATCAGAAGCAAAGGTAGGAAATGACTTTTCTCTCATTTTTTTAAAAAAAAATGTACGCTTAAGATAACATGGTTATAAATCACCTTTAACTTTCCTTAAGTGGGAAAATGATACTCCACCCGAGACTAACATTAGTGATAATTACTCAGCTTCATCAATTGTTTTCTCATTTATAAGAAATAATGCATTGTGGGGGCGCCAGGGTGGCGCAGTCGGTTAAGCGTCCGACTTCAGCCAGGTCACGATCTCGCCGTCCGTGAGTTCAAGCCCCGCGTCGGGCTCTGGGCTGATGGCTCAGAGCCTGGAGCCTGTTTCCGATTCTGTGTCTCCCTCTCTCTCTGCCCCTCCCCCGTTCATGCTCTGTCTCTCTCTGTCCCAAAAATAAAAAAATAAAACGTTGAAAAAAAAAAAAAAGAAATAATGCATTGTGGAAACATTAGGCTCAAACTTAAAACTTTCTAGAAAAAAGAAATTTGCATTTACTAAAAACCTTGACCAATCCAATTAAAATGAGGGAAATCAGTCCCATGTGGTCTGATGATTTCTGTTCAACCATGAGCTTCTCTAACATTTCATGGAAAAGCCCACTTAGTGTACAGAAGACGTTTCTCTGAATTATATACATTCAGAGACATAGAAGGGACCTTGAAGAGTACAGAAATTCTTTTCTAGGGAAAGAACAAAGATTACAGAGGAAGCAAAGTTGAACAGCAGTAGGTTCAAAAGACACACAAGAATTATAAATTTGGGTTAAGGAGTATAAAAATTATGTTAGTTTTTGTTAACCCTTTTTGAAGAGAGTGAAACTAAGAACAGTACAAACACAGCAAATTAGTGTTGACGATTTTAACACTGAAAGAGTTCAGAAGTCAAATAAAAGTCTCTAAATATATATGCCCAGTTCCTATGTTTTAAGTTATAATTTTATAAAATAGATTTAATATATAGTCAGTTATAGATAACAGACTTATTCCCAGCATTACAGTACTTAAGAGTTCTTTGCAGATTGGAATGGTATAATGTAACCGTTAGCATTACAGTTAGCTGCAAACAATAGAAAATACTACCAAAGAGATTTAAACCAATAAGGGTTCATTGTTTTGCACAAGAAGTCCAAGGCCAGGCAGAACAGGACTGTAAGGCAGCTTTAAGATGCCATGGATCTCTGCATTTTCCCATGTATCCCATCCAAAGGACTTTATCTCAAGCTTGTTGACTCAAGGTACCAAGATGACTGCTGCACCTCCGAACTTCAAGTTCCCTTTCTAGGCAAGAAGTAAGGAGCAAAAAAGGCCAACACTAGTCCCCAGGAAGGATTTTCTCCCTTAGAAAAGGAAAGTGTCCTAAAGAAACGGCACCTACATCTCAAGGGTCAGTCCTATGGCACGTGGCTACCTTTACTAATCACAAAGGTGTCCGGGATGGCACTGGGGCTTTTCCAACTACCACTACACAAGGGAAAAAGAGGTTGTGAATGGACTTGGGGTCACGAAAACAAAGTGTCTGCCACATATAATAATTCTGTGTGTATCCTCTATTTCCAGCCAGGTATATGGGACCTGGTGAACACTCAAGCGAAAGAATACCGAATGAAAACTGTTATCAAAGTTCTGTGAAGTTCTAACTACTCAAAAAGTTTTCATCGATAAGTGTAAACGAAGAGATACGGACTGTGACTAAGACTCAGTATGAACCTATCTCTTCTCATTTGTCTGGTAGTTGAACCTCCTTTCTGCCCTGTTTTCTTTACCCTTTCCCAATTTGCTTTACCTTCAAGTCTCTCCCAAACTATTCACAATTGAAAAGTCTCCTTTTGACGCTCTGCCCCAGCTTCCTCAAGGAGATTTACACGTAGACCTCTTTCCCCCAATCCTCTTTGGCTCAGTCACCATGCAGCATACCACACTGATTCCTCTTTCAGTGAAATGAACAATGCGTCAGGTATCACACTAACAGAGTTTTTAAAAAATGAAGTAATTATGACTACCCTCATCTCTGATCTCAAGAGAAAAATCGGTCTAGGTAAGTTTAAATACAAATTTCATATACATTTAAAATGACACACTAAGTAACAGAGTTGACATTTCTTTTAAAAAGCAATCACTTCTTAAAACTGATATCTGTGGGGCACGTGGGAGGCTCAGTCAGTTAAGCATCAGATTTCAGCTCAGGTCATGATCTCACCATTCGTGGGTTCGAGCGCTGCGTCGGGCTCTACGCTGACAGCTCAGAGCCTAGAGCCTGCCTTGGATTCTGTGTCTCCCTCTCTCTTTGCCCCTCCCCTGTTCTTTGTCTCTGTCCTTTTCCCTCAAAAATAAACAAACATTAAAAAAATTTTTTTAAAACAAAATCAAAAACAAAAACCCTGATATCTGTGCAATATATTTAGCATCTCACCTGTCCAGCAACAGCAGTGAAGTATGTCCACATGGGGTCTCCTGCTGAGGAATAACTGTCAGAATATGCTGGGTATCCACCAGGGAGCAGGTTTGGCCCTGTTCCTGGCATTGGTTGTCCTATCTGCAGCTGCATTCCTGGCATCTGACCGCTAAAATCTCCAAACTATAAGAGTAAAAAGTTAAGATTATAAATGCAAACATTATTTGTTATCCACTAAAGTAATATTTATGAGTTGTCTACTGAAAAGCAAGGATAGAAAGAGTTCCTAAAAAGCAACCAAATTCACTGTCACAAAAGCTGTTTGCTAAAAAATCCTAGATGTCTGGCATTAGGACATAATTCAGTTCACTAATATGTTATCCGGCATCAAAGAAATGTAACAGAAGAAAGTACTCTCTAACCTTTAGGAACTTAGCAGATGAACATGACACACAATTTTTAAGTGTTTACCATCAACATCACTGAAATAAACAAAAGGCAAAGAAATACAAGAAAATTTCACCTACAGTCAAACTAAGAAGTAGTATACCTCAGACACAGAAGAATACATGGTAAATACAACGAAATTGTGAACTAGTCATGGGCAACTGCATAAGGTGCAAACATCCTCTCCCCCAGAAAAAATCCTTTTAAAAAGACACCAATAGGAGAACCAGGGTGGCTCTGTCCGACTTTGGCCTCCGACTTTGGCTCAGGACATGATCTCATGGTCTGTGAGTCCCAGTTGTGAGCCAGGCTCTGTGCTGACAGCTCAGAGCCTGGAGCCTCCTTTGGATTCTGTGTCTCCCTCCCTCTTGGCCCCTCCCCCACTCGTGCTGTCTCTCTCTCTCATAAATAAACTTAAAAAAAATTTTTTTAAGACATCAATAAACAGACAAAGTGATAATTCTAACCACAGTCTTCAAAACTAGTAAGAAAGCAATACGAATACCGACAATAATAATGTATAGCTAATATTTACTGAAAGCTTTTTATAGGCCAGGTACTAAATACTTTCGGTTATGTGATTTGATTTTCCAACAACTTTATAAAGTATGAAAATACTATGTACGTTCTGCAGTTGAGGACCTAAAACTTAAAAGGTTTCCTAAACTAGTAAGAAGTAAGACCATGGTTAAAATGTAGATAGTCTGATGTTTGTTTCCTGCTACGGTATGGTTTCTCTCTACTTTTTTCACTTTGCAACTTGGTATACATTTTTGAAACCTCAGAGAGGCATTTTATTGAGCATTTTTATGAGTCTGGAGGAGAAAGAAGTATCGAGATTGTTCATTATTCCAGTTTGAACAAAAATCTTGACCTGATCCTTGAAGGATGAGTAGAGACTGCCAGAATGAGAAGAAAAAAAGAATTCTAAACTGGGGGGAGGAGGAAAGTGAAAAAGGTAGGATACTACCAATAGTTTGAAGAACTGCATCACTAGATGTGTACAGGGCAAAGGTATGGAGGAAGTATTGGAACTCAGGAAATGCACTTCAAACTCCAGGAAATGCATGACTAGATCATGAAGCAATTCAGAAAGTAAACGGTAAATGTTAAAAGGATATAATGGATAAAAAACAAACAAAAATAGATGGAGGTTTTTTTGTTTTGTTTTTTAAGTTACTTCTTTGAAGAGAAGAGACCAATAAAAGGCCAAATTTAGGAATTAAAAAGAGTATATAACCACAATTACAACTTCCAACTCTCAAAGGTGATTTAGGATAAACAGTTATGTAAGAAAAAGTAACCTAACCCTGACCACTTCCCCCTAAAAATCTAGAACAGATTGCCCTTGGTAGAATAGCCAAAATTAGGAGACTTTTAGCATACCTTATTTATTCATAAGCAACTTAAAGGGAAGAAAACAAGAAGTGGTCAAAAAATCGGAAAGAGGACGTGTAGCAAAACTGAGGAAGGTTTTGTCCACCACAAAACATCACTGAACAGGAAAAGGGTGCTTTGGTTCCTCTAAACCAAGAAGGCAATTTCTAAAAGCACAACACATCCCTGGCTCCACAAGGAGCACCTAAGGTGCCCCTCAGGGACCAGAAAACCTGTGGCTCCCCGCTCCCCTTGACCCCAGCTTCCAGCACAGTGCAGTCTCAGCCCCGCTGAGTACGGGAGACTAGCCACGCGAAGCAGAGACAGAAGGCGGACCCCTCAGGCTGGCACCGCCCGCAGGGACGCTCCACCTTGCAGGGGCGGAGGCTGCGGAGAAGCGGCCAAGACTCACCCCTCCTCCGTATCCTGGGTAGGCCATGACGAGTTGAATTAGCGTCCCCCGTCACCCTTTGAGTCAGCGTCCGCCCAACTGGAAGAAAGGAGGAGGAACCGACGCAGACGCTGGGCAGATGCAGAAGCAAGTGAGGCAGAAAGATGCGCCAGCCGCGGGGTTTACTTCCCTGCGACCGCCCCTTCCCGGAGCCGAACCCCGCCTTGCTCGGCTCCGATTGGCTGAGTCCCGTCCTTCGGGGCCCAAGCTACCGAAACTCGCGACTTCAAGGAATCTAATCCCACCCACCTCATCTCTGATTGGCTTCACGCACCCAGCCCCCCTCTTGCTCAGTTCCTATTGGCTCGCTCAGGTCTCGCGCTCTCTCCTCACCAAACTGCAGAGAAGGCTTTGCTCCGGTAACTTACTCTCTTTTTGGCAAGGGTCTCCAGGTTGAAGTTTCCTTTTCCCGAGAACCCCTAACCCGCCAGTCCATGGTTTCTTTTAACCTACTCTTCCACTCTTTTGAGCTGTGCTTCCAAATACACATTTGTGAATTTCAAAACTTTCAGTTACTCACATTTATTTTTGCGTAATGTTGACGTCACATCATCAAACTTTGAAACCTTCATCATCTCTGCCCCAAGGGGAGTGCTTCTGAGCTAAAACCCACTTCATGCTAAATTTTACCAGGTTATTTGTAGTTTGATAGAGAAATGGCGAATAGAGTTGCCAGATTTAGCACATAAAAACACAGAATATTCGGTTAAATTTCATTTTCAAATAAACGATGATTTTTTTTTTAATGTATGCAGGTCCCAAATATCACACGAGATATACACTTATACTGAAACATTCGCTGTTTATACGTTAGTACACAGGATGGCCTGTATATTTTCTGGGAACTCTACCAATGACTCAACCTTTAGGCAAACTCTTCGGATATGCCCCTTAATTATATGCGCCTAGCCAACAACTTGGTTTATATCACATGGTGAAAAAAGTTATTTTAATGTATTAAGTAACAGTATTTGATAGTTCTGCTATTCTCTGGAACTCAAATGAATTTGGTAGCTCTGGCTTTAAAAAGACCGTATGCACATACACACATGAGAGAACAGGATAGCTGTAGCTTTAGCTTAAAAATGGAAAAAAAAAAAAAAAGAGCAGGATGATATTAGATCTGAAGAATATGACAACCAATAAAATGTATCTTAACATTTTAAGGATGGGGGATGAGATTTAGATATATATTAGCAGAGGAAAACAACCTTGCAAAGCTGAGTAACAATTGCCCAGCTACACAACAAAGAAGAAACATACCTTCTGAAATTTTATCAGGAAGAGGCAGAGAAAGGAAGATTGCTAATGTACAGGAGACTCTTGAGAAAGTGTGTGTTTAGTTCCTCTAACACAATAAGAAATACTTTAGGCTATAAAGTTAAATTAGTGGCATAAATAAAAAGATGATAAAACCTACCTGACAAAAGGAAAAACATATGACTGTTAAAGCATCAAGTGATAATGCATTACAAAGCAAAACAAATCATAGCAAGGTCTGATTCTAAATGATTAACTACATACTCAAATGTTCAGAAAGGATTGAGTGTTTTACATCTACAGTGTTAGTCTAAATCTCTGGTCAGAATTTTTGTGCATTTTTTTTTTCATCATAATAGACTGCGTTTGTATTGCAACTGTGTATATCAGGGATCAAGTCTCCTTAGCTCTCTTGCATTGCTACAAATCTACTTTCAAAGATAGGGATAGTATTTCCCTCAAGGGCAGAGAAATTTGTTGCAAGGTAACAAAGATACTCTCTCCCTCCAGGGCAAAGTTTGGGTAGGTTTGCTAGCAAGAAATTCCAAAACTTGCAGTTCCTCCATTCTGATACAAACTAACTGCTTGCACAGCACTTGCCTAGCAGGCCCAGCTCACACTGAGGGATTTGGGAGCATGAGGAATCTATGGGAGCCTGAAGCTCACACTGCCTGTTGTGCTACGAATAATAAAATCCTTTGTCTCTGACAGAGGAATCTCATGCATCTGCAACTTCTATGAAACTGTGACAGGCTACTTGTTGGCTTACAAGTGAGATAAAATGTCAAATCCTTCACAGTTCTTGGCAGTGGAGCTACAGAGCTACCTAGGGAAGTTCCTACCAAAGGGTAGCAGAAGATGCCACTCCAAAATATGCCACTTTGGCATAAGGATTATTTTGAATTGAAAGCAACTGAGAAGAAGCAGATACAAGAAAAGCTCCTGCCCTCCCTGCATTTGCCTAAAATCATGCCATAAATTTACAAAAGTGTCCTTCCTCCCTCTACCAAGAAGGACAAAGATGATTCCTGAGACAACTTAGACCCTGATCAATGGAGAAGATGCAGACATAAATCTGCATAACAAATCTTACACTTGATTACACTGCTTTTCCAGGCAACCTCCCCACAATTAGTCTCCCCCCCACCTTTCTTCCTTTTCTCTTTAGCTGAAAATGGTATCTAAGCTTGAATCACCTCTGAAAGTTACTAATTTTTCCCTGGGTATCTCCCATGTATACGTGAGGATACATGTTATTAAACATCTGGGTTTATTCTGTTGGTAATCTGTTTTTTATTACAGGGGTGTCAGCCAAGAACTCAGAAAGGTGAAAGGAGAATTACTTTACCTCTTGTACAGAACACCACTGTCTGCAGCATCTCTCTAAACCTAGTATTTCAGATTATAAATTTTCTAGTATAGGAATTTAAAATTTCAAATGAGCCCATAAAGAGGTTTTTTTTAAGTATATAGTAATGAAAATTTACCTCCATGATTCAGTTAATATTGTATGACCAATGTCGTTTCATGAAAATGTAAAAACACAATGTTTTGTAAAAAAAAAAAAAAAAAGTAGAACATTACATTTCTAAAATGTAAAAAAAAAAACCATCCAATTTTAAATTATACATTTTCTTTTCTGAAAACACTCCATTATTCTATAAAAATAGCTGCTTACAGAGTGAATACTGTGTAACAGGCACTGTGTGCTGTGATGAGCTGTTGCTCAAAACAGCGCCATCAGGTATATACTATTATTATCTCCATTTCACAAATGTGAAAAGTATGGTGGAAAACTGTATATCACTTGCCCAGAGTTGCATAGTTGGTAGCAAAGCTGAGATTAGAACTCAGGCCACCTTGGCTGCAGAATGTAATCTCTAACAATGCATTTTCCCTTCCCTGCCCACTCCCCACCATATCATCTTAAAATACAGTAAAAATGATTTACACTATAGGAGAAAATGGTTTAAGGAGTAGAAAAACAGCACACCAATAACTAGACAAGTAGATAAGAAAATTCATTGTTTTGACTAAGATGAGCCAATCAAATTACTTCTCTTACACAAGATACAAGTTTTCTGGTGAGCATTAAGCTTTCATGATTATGTCTACTTATGGTATTTCTTCCTAATCTTCTTGAACTTTGGTCTTACCATAAATTTAGATATTAAACTAACCAGTAAAATACAAACGCTGAATTAATAATGTTTTCCTTTCCCTATCTGTTGCTACCTCATTTTTCTTTCCCTCTATACAGGGGGGTGGGGGAGTAGGGAGTAGGGAGTAGGGATAGGAGAGACAGGGACATAAGCGCCAAGAGTAAAATTTTAATGCTCCTCAGCAAACTTCAGTTGCAGAGCCAGAGGCTACCTCTCTCACAGAATTTATTTATATATGCTAAATACTATAACAAGACATACCGACTAATGAAAAACAACATTACAGGAGCTTATTTTATATCATTAAGAAATTTCACTTAGACTGATTCATTTATTCAAAAAATTACTGAACATCTATAATGTGGCAATGGTTTAAACAAGAAAAAAAATACACCAGGGTTGGAGGAAGTTTTGTGCTTCTGGACGTTACATTCTGGCAGAGAGAACAAACAAAAAGTGAAGACAATAAATCAAGTCTGTGGTATGTTAGGAGAGGATAAGTGCGTGGAACAAAAGGAAAACAAAAGCTGGGTGGGGGAGTAAGGTGACAGAGCAGGTTGCTCAAGGTAACCTCATTGAGAAGGTGAAGTTTGAGCAAAGACTTGACCTGAGTAAGTTAGACATGTAGTAACCTGCAGGAAGAATGTTCCAGCAGAACTAGAGCTACAGTTCTAAAGCAGAAGCCTTCTGACCTGTCAGAGAACAGCAAGGAGGCCAGTGAGTCTGGTGTGGATGGAGCCAGAGGGAAGTCTAATAATGGTTACAGAGGAGGGGGAATGGGGCAGGTCAACCTGGGCCTTTATTAGGCATTGTAAAGACTTTATACTCTGGGTGAGATTAAGAAACCACTGAGGGTTTGGAGCCTTAGCAGAACATAATATGATTTAATTTGTAAAAGATCACTCTTCCAGCTGTGTTGACAATAGACTGAAGGGGGTTAGCATAGAAGCAAGGGAGATCCAGGGGCGCCTGGGTGGCTCAGTCAGTTGAGCGTCCGACTTCAGCTCAGGTCATGATCTCGAGGTCTGTGGGTTCAAGCCCTGTGTCAGGCTCTGTGCTGACAGCTTGGAGCCTGGAGCCTGCTTCAGATTCTGTCTCCCTCTCTCTCTGCCCCTCCCCTGCTCATGCTCTATCTCTCTTTCTGTCAAAATGGATAAACATTAAAAAAATTAAAAAAAAAAAAAAGCAAAGAGATCTGATAGCAATCTGTTGTTAATTTAGAGATGGTGGTAATTTAGAGATGTTTGCCAGGGTTAGCAGCTGAGATGGGAGATGTGGTGAAATTATTTTTTATTTTTAAGGTAAGGTACTGATGTTTTCGATTTGCCCTTTATTTATTTTTTTTGTTAATGTTTATTTATTTTTGAGAGTGAGACAGACAGACAGAGTGCAAGCTGGGGAGGGGCAGAGAGAGAGGGAGACACAGAATCTGAAGCAGGCTCCAGGCTCTGAGCTGTCAGCACAGAGCCCGACGCGGGGCTCGAACCCACAGTGAGATCGTGACCTGTGCTGAAATTAGACGCTTAACCGACTGAGGCACCCAGGTGCCCCTAGATTTGCCCTTTAATGACATGGTGATAAATAACTCTCTCCTTGACCAAACTCTAGCTGGGTTCTTCTAAGCTCTCTTCTTGACTAAGCCTTAATCCTGGCCTATAAAGAATTGAACAAACACTAACATAGTTTGACAGCTCCAGGCTGCATCCCTAGGATGACTGTAGCTCCCTTTAAAGTACTTATCTGAGAGAACTCAAGCCTGCCAAAAGAATTTACTGTTTGTTCCAGCCAACATCTGAAGATCGGGCCTACTCTCCTAGTCTCTGTGAGAGGGTAGGAGCCTAACTTGGAGAAACGCCAGCAGACAAACCCAGATGTGTTTCACATCGACTAAACCCCTCTTACTGATTTTTGTAATTTTTCTTTTTCCTGACACTATAAAGCCCCCACTTACTCCTTTCCTATTCTCTCATTCTCCCTTTTATTTTTTTTTAATTTATTTAAAAAAAAAAGATTTTTTTTTTAACGTTTATTTATTTTTGAGACAGAGAGAGACAGAGCATGAATGGAGGAGGGTCAGAGAGAGGGAGACACAGAATCTGAAACACGCTCCAGGCTCTAAGCTGTCAGCACAGAGCCCGACGCGGGGCTGGAACTCACGGACCGCGAGATCATGACCTGAGCCGAAGTCGGCCGCTTAACCGACTGAGCCACCCAGGCGCCCCTCTCACTCTCCCTTTTAAATACCCTGTCACTTCTGTACAAATCAAAGTTGAATTCCATCCACTCTGGACATTTTCCCCCATTATTGTTATTGTAAATATTTCCCTATTATTTAGTATAAATAGTATATTATGGATTAAAATCATCCTTACCACTTTAGTCCTGCTTTGTTTATCTTTGCCAATGGTAAAGACCAAGGAAGAGTTGTTTGGGGTGGCCAAATCAAAACTCAATGTGGTACATATGAGACTTGGGATGTCTGTGAAACTAGGTGATAGTGTGAGGTAGGTTGTTGATCTAAGAGGCTGGATGGAGTGAACAGCTTAGCTAGTGATGGTTCGTACCAACCACCCAGCATCTGTATCTTAATGAACCTTGCTATTCTCCACTTGTTACATATGCAGCAACTGTTGGGAGGTAGGGAAGAACTTGGTGGGACGTGGAAGGTATTCCTCCAAAGTGGTTTAAAGTGAAAATTAATTGCTAATGCTGGTAATGAAATAAGAGGGGCCCAAGAAATGAATACCCCTTACATCATTTTCCTAGAAATTAATAACAGAAATAGATTTATGACCTAGTAGATAAAAGGTATAGCTTATCACATATGCAAAATGATTCTGGCAAATTTTAAGTCCATGTAGTTTGAGAAACTACACACACACACAGTGTCTCAGCTCATGCTGCCATAACAAAACACCATAGACTGGCTGGCCTAAAGAACGGGAGGAGTTTATTTCTCACAATTCTGGAAACTGAAGGTCCAAGATCAAGGTGCCGGCAGGGGCAGTGTCTGGTCAGAACTCTCTCCTTGGGTTGCAGATGGCCGCCTTCTTGCTGTATCCACACATGGTTCTTCCTCATTCTTGCTCTGTCCTCTGACTATGTGAGTGGAGAGAGACAGAGGAAGTAAGTTCTCTGTTGTCTCTTCTTATAAGGGCATTACTCCCATCGTGAGAGTTACACCTTCCTCATCTCATCTAAACCTAATTACCATCCAATGATTCCCAATATCATTACACTGGGGCTTAGGGCTTCAACAAATAAGTTTTAGGGGGGCACAGTTCCATCTATATAGCACACTAAATCTGGAAGGTGAGGAAGAGGAAATATGTCCATACGTTAGTCATAACGTCCACTGTTGTGTCATCACCTTAGATCTGCCCTAGTATTTGTTTATCTATTTTATGCTAAAATGTATTCATACGGATTTCATGCCATGGTTTTAATTGATATACATGCAATAATTGTCATACTTTTTGAGAAAATTATTTATTGTTTTTATGGAATAACATATTGTATGGAATAATGAAGGCTCTGTATGTATTATTTGTACAAGGCATAAAAATGTGACAGTATAAAATGAAACTATCCAGTAATAATTTTATTATCAAACTATTGCAAGTGCCTAAGGGTTAATGCCCACTAGTGAGGACAGAGAAAAATAAGCTTCACAAATAAGACAGAAGTAAATATTATTTGTCTTTTATTACTGAGACCAGCCACTTGACAAACTGCCCTTATTCAGCTAAGCTTTCAACAACAGTTTTTCTGTTTCTAATTTCCGTAATATTAAGTACTCTTTTGGCAGAAGCACAAACTCAAAAGCAATTTAAAAAAAGAGTAATGCATATATGAAAAGTGTCAACAGGGCTCTTCAGAGAGGTGAAGAATGGTAGTTTCGTAATACATACTTCCTCACTTGGATCATGAGGCACTATTAAGCAATCTAGATTCAATGCAAACTTCTTTAGAAATTCTAAAACTGTATCTAAAATGCTGACCACAAAATGTGTCCACAAAAAAATCCTCAAAAACAGCTGCAATACTTACGCGCCTAGGTGGCTCAGTCAACTGAACATCCAACTCTTGATCTCAGCTCAGGTCTTGATCTCAGGGTCGTAAGTTCAAGCCCCACATTGGACTCCACACTTGGCGTGGAGCCTACTTAAAAAAGAAAGAAAGTAAAAGAACAAGCTGCAATACTGATTAATAACCTTGATAAAATAATCTGTTACTCAGGAAATGTTGGAAAAATACCCATCTTACATGTTAAATCCAGGTTTCATGCTTGTGAATATCAATTAGACTCCATATCAATAACATGGGATCATATACTTTCAAAATTATAGAAATATAGAAAAAACTAATGTTGACTGAATACTTATTTTAGCTGGTGCTTATCCTTGGTTAGTAACTTGCTCACATACAATGGGAATTAAGTTAGAGTAGTCCTGTTACAAAAAAACAAAAATATTTTGATCAAAAACATAAAAGTGCTTAAACACATTACAGACTAAAAGCTGAGATCATTCCATTTCTACACTAATGCTTAGTTGTTTTGCATATGTGTGAAGATAAGATTGCCCCTCTCTCTCATCAATGTGAAACTATTGGTAGGAATAAGACACAGTAATAGAAATTTTAACAACTACAACCTATTTATTTATATAGCACACGATGCTTTTCATAGCTATTTTGGACATTATCATATTTGAGTTTCCTCCAAATCTTGTGAAATTAGTAGCACCAATTATATTTTAAGAGGAAACTAAGATAGTAATAAGTTGAATTATGGAGGGAGACACAGATCGAAAGAGTTGCAAAATATTTTTAAAACAAAACATGACCTGATTCATTCATGTTTGGAAAATGACAACCTACAGTGCTCCTATACTTTTGAATGAATGAATGAATGAATGAATGAATGAATATATGAATGAAGTCCCATGCTTAGAGCTTTTTAAGTTGCTTAAACTAAGAATTAAACTGGGTAGGGGCGCCTGGGTGGCTCAGTCGGTTAAGCGTCTGACTTCAGCTCAGGTCACAATCTCGCGGTCCGTGAATTCGAGCCCCACAGCAGGCTCTGGGCTGATGGCTCAGAGCCTGGAGCCTGCTTCCGATTCTGTGTTTCCCTCTCTCTCTGCCCCGCCCCCATTCATGCTCTGTCTCTCTCTGTCCCAAAAATAAATAAAAATGTTAAAAAACAATTAAAAAAAAGAATTAAACTGGGTAGAACTTTACTGCTTGAGTTATCCTAAGTTAAAAACTGAACTAAATAAAAAGAAAAAAAACTGGTGCTCTCTGTGTATATAGTCCCTGAGGTTGGGATTATGATATATACTAACATTGATGAGGACTCATGATCAGAAATGGTGTCAGGAGCAACCTGGGTAGGTGTAACAAGCCCAGCTAATGCCCCATCCAAGATTTGCTTCATTTCACCTACCTCGGACATTTGTTTTGCTCTCCTGCCTTTAGCCAAAAAACTCAGTTGCTGCCATATCCATCAGAAAACAGCAGATGGCACACTCAAGCATAGTAATTGAGAAACTGCAATAAAGTCACCATTTACAAAGGTGTTAATACAGTTAAGAGTCACCAAAAAGGGATGATGGGGCATCTCAGAGCAAGCTACGATGAGAATCCATTACTGCCCTTAGGATGAGAGGGCAAGGTAAAGAAGCAGTGTTGAAACCTAAAGAGAGTAGCTATACAGAGACAGCCATCTGACACATGACCTTTAGTAGAAGGATACATGATGAACTACACAGAAAGGAGCTGAGGGAACAAATACTACAACCTCACTCTTTTCCCTGCCTCTGATCACCTGTCAGTGCTTCCATTGGCTGATCTCAATCAGAAGCCAGCGGGAAAGAGAGTTCATGGATGCAGTCCATAAAGGTCAGCATCCTGGGGCACAGTGCAAAATAGAGGGTAGAGCATGGGTCTTCAGGAACAAGTGGAAAATATCATGCACGTTGAAGAAAAAGAAATTCCACAACTTACACTTACAATCCTGCCAGAATTTGACAACTTTTCAATGAGAAACTCAACCCATTTAATTTTTCTGTCAGGTAAGGCAAAAATCCAGGCAAATTGCATACAATAAATATTTATAGAATAATTATATTGAATGGTGAATTAAATCCAAAGGGATGATTAAACAAATAGGCTATATAGAAAGTGGGGGGAAGGAGGGAGAGAGAGGAATAGACAGAGATAGAAAAGACAGAAAGAGAGACAGCAAACATGAATGTAAGTTTTTATTCAGCCACCATGATTCTAGTAAAGGAGAATGTAACCTAGCAACAGAAGCTTTACAAAACGGTTTGCTCATAAATTGTTGAAAATGGTAGTGATATCAGAATGCATAATTAAATAAAGAGAAGTTACCAAAGCGCTGACTGGGGACAGAGAGAACTAATATCTAAGTAGATGGGTAAGAAAGATCAAGTGGTTTGTGGGGTGCCTGGGTGGCTCAGTCGGTTGAGCGACCGACTTTGGCTCAGGTCGTGATTTCATGGTTTGTGAGTTTGAGCCCTGTGTCGGGCTCTGTGCTGACAGCCCAGAGCCTGGAGCCTGCTTTGGATTCTGTGTCTCCCTCTCTCTCTGCCCCTCCCCCACTCATGCTCTGTCTCTCTCTGTCTCATAAATAAACATTAAAAAAAATTGAAAGAAAGATCACGTGGCTCTTAATATTCAAATTCTGATGTAAAACCTTTTTACACATTATTTTAAATAAATATTCACATAAAGTGAAAACTGTTTAGAAGGAAACAAAACTAATTTTTGCTGGAAAAGCATGTGCCTAAAATAGATCCTTTTCAGTCTAAATTTGAAAAAAAGTAAGTATAATCTCAACCTTGCAGGAAAACATTTATCTTTAAGTTTGTGACCCTATCATAGTTTTTCAATAATGAAAAAAACAGCCGATACTTAGATCAATTTTGGTATTTCCTCCTGATTGATATTTGGTAATATTTATGTATAAAACTATCAGCTAACCACATCATGTGGTTAATACCAATAAATTAATTACCAATGTCATAAATTAATACCAATGTCAGAGTTAGGATAATTTCTCTTTATCACTACTGATTTCATTTATTTACACACATATTGTGAGTTCAAGGGAATATGTTAATTGGTGTATGTACTATATTTTCTTATTTTCTGTATTCCTGACTCTCAGGCATCTGGGGCCTCTCCGCCTCGAGAGAGACTGGCCCTCTTAGAGACAGCCAATTCTTAGAGATAGCAAATGACTCAACTGTCATACGTAAACTAGGCAATCCACAGTCCCTGCCCTAAACTACCTCCTTTCTGGGCTCTTTCACCCCAAAGGACAGTACTTCTCTGCATTAATCTCACCGGGGCTGGACAACAGGCAGCTAGAGATAACCTCCCTGCCCAGAGCCCTCTAAAATTATTCAAACTCGTCAATTCTAACCCTACCTACCTTACTTCGCATTGCCTTTTCCATAGAAACCACAATAAAGACTTCTGCCCATGCTTCCCTTCCTTGACTGACCCCGGCATTTCTCTATGTGGTCCTCCATGGGTGATGTGCCCCTCTTATTGGAAATTGTAACAAACTGTTTTTCCAATGGCAGTCACCTCTGATCTGCTGGCCTTACCATACTGGAAAAATAAGAAAATTTACATGTTAAAACAGTTGGTACTAGTCATTATTGTTTATGCTAACGCCTAAAAGAACTGAGCAATAAATAGTTTAGAGCTTTATAATTGACTCCAAGTTCATCTTCTGGCTCTGTGACATTGGGCAATGTAATAAAACTTTTATGAATCTTGGTTCCTCCTCTGGAAAATGGGGATATTCCCTTCTAGAAGATCCATTAGTCCCCTTTATGTTGTTCTCTGCTTTTATAAAATAAGTCTATACCAAATTATCTTTATCATCTTTATCTTTATCTTCCCATTGGGAAATATAGATTACCTACCTTTTCTTTTATGTGTTAAAAATTCTATATCGTTCATAGTTGCGATTTTACTTAATTGATACCAGCCAAATCGGTTCTGACACAGTTAATACTGACAGTAAAAACCCCACAAGGTGGCGGCAGAGGAAACACAATTATAAGCAGGTTGTATACAAGAGCCTGAGGAAGGAAGCAAGGTCTGGCTTCCCCTTTCCGAATACCTTTCTGAGAATGGGGAGATACAGCCGAATGTCAACCTTGGCCTGGGCTGCTTTGAGTCTGCCACCTCCTCAGAGAGTCACTTGTCATCAAAGTTCCAGGTACTTAATGAGCCACAGGCAGTTCTTGGGCCCACCTGAGAACCTGGGTCAGCTTTTGGAATTCATTTTGTGAAGAAGCTCAAGTTTTCTCTACAATTCATTGTGGCATTCCACAAATATTAAATGTTAATATTATTCTTAATTCCTTTTTTTAAAGTTTATGTATTTATTTTGAGAGAGAGTGCAAGAGGGGCAGAGAGAGAGGGGAGAGAGACAGAGTCCCAAGCAGGCTCCATACTGTCAGCACAGAGCCTGATGTGGGGTTCGAACTCACGAATGGGATCATGACCTAAGCCAAAACCAAGAGTTGGCCGCTTAACCAACTGAGCCACCCAGGCGCCCCAAATATTATTCTTAATTCCTAATCAATGACATACAGCACATTTATGTGCACATAACTAGTCTGTTCCTGAAAGAAAATATTTATAAAATGTATTAAATCAAACACCACTCGCAATCGATGCTTGCAGCCTTATTTACATTTATCCATCTATTAAAATCATAAATCCTTCATCTTGAAATATTTTTAAGTGCATCACTTGTAGTAATAAAATAATTTGGACCGCTCTGTAACTAAAAACAAATTCCCACATAGCACAATATGTCTCTCTTGAATCTTTTACTGCATTGGAGGAGAAAGAATCAATGAATTAACACCATCTGTGCTAACTAAGTTCCAAAATTTTTGCACCAGTTCTAAAGGTTGGGAAGGACTATGCAAACTCCCCTAAGTCTATACACCTTCAACACAAATATGCATTATAGACAAGCAAATGCAATGCACAAACACACGTCCTAATTAGGAATTTAAAGGAGAAAGATTAAATCATTTTAGCAGGAATCAGGAAATATTTTACAAAAGTATTTTTAAGATATTTTAAAATATTTAAAAAAGTAAATCGTAAGTTGTACAAATATGAAATCATTACACATTTTAGGATCATTTGCTTTATAAAATGTGGTATCATTTGCAGCCTGAGTGAATTGGTGTGTCATTCTTTGAGTCACTGACTGATTCTACTCATGCCTTCTTTCACTTATAACAAGCGTAGAAGTCCCTTTCCCTCCCTCAACAATATGGTATACTGTTCTCAGAACTTGCCCAAATTTTTTCATATGTGGTTCTGTGCAAAAATGGCTGGGGCAAAGGCAGCTGCCCAGCCTAAACTCAGAGTTTTGACTTGTTGGGAGACAGTTCAAGAAGGCTGTACTACTTGGGGCACCTGAGTGGCTCAGTCGGTTGAACACTGGACTCTTGATTTTGGCTCAGGTTGTGGGATTGACCCCTGTGTAGAGCTCCACACTGGTCATGAAGGCTGCTTGGGATTCTCTCCCTCTCTCTCTGTCCCCTCCCCTCTTGAGCTCTCTCTTCTTCTCTCTATAAAATGAAAAAAAGAAGTCTCTGGTACAATATTTCTATTTCTTTAAAGAATTCTTTATACATCATGTTCTGGTCTTTCAGCACAGAAATTTTCAAATGCTTGTCCAAATACATGGAAAAATGTGGAATTTTTTTCTCACAACAATTTTTTTTTAAATGAGTCTCTTGACCTAGTCATGGCCTTGAGGTCATCAGGGATCAGCCATTGTCATATTCAAAATCATGCCTTTTATCAGGCAAAAGTTAATGTCCCTTGTCTTCCTCAGAAGAAATTGTGTCAGGGATGCCAGAGAGACTTGAGGTGAGGCCTATTTAAAACTTGATTCCTTGGACCAGAGGAAAGTCCTTACTGTGGTCGATTGTACAAGTAGATATTTGTGGACTGTTTAGCATGACCACCAGATACTCTGACACCACCAGTGTGCTTTTCTCCTCCAAATGTACCTCTAGTCTCAGTCCCAAAGTATAAAGTGTATAAAAGATGATCTGCTGTCTTTGGAGTAGGAGTGGGGCCCAGAGCCTTGCCCACTGAGCCTCTCTCCATACCCCTCTAAGGTATCACTATGTCATATTAAGTTTCCTCAAAGTACGGTTTGAATATTAGTCACCAAGGGTATGACAGACTTGGAATAACAGTGGCTACACAATGGAGCTTTATTGGGTGTGAAACTTGGATTTCCTGATAGTCTTCCTAATTTCCCTCTTAATGGTAGAAGAAGTATAAGAAATTCCAGTTGCTTAACATAAGGAAGACAGTTGTTTTGAACCAGAGGGGTCGCTGATTCTCTTTGCTGAACCAATGAGTTGGGGACTACCCAGAGCCTAGGTAACAGTTAGGTGTAAGATAAGCTAAAATTCCTCTAACGTCACTCAGGTTCAGATTTTCTGCCCTTGTTTGTTACTTTCCAGTTCACACACATTAGATGACCTTTTTAGTTGAATTTATATATGATCCATTTTTTTCAAATATCTTCTGGAGATTTACATTCTGAAGTGTTCACAGGGCTACTGCCATGAAGGTATGTATTTTCTGTGATGTAGAATACATTTCATTTGTTCTAGGAAAATATCTGACAATGTCCAGGTCAATGGATTTGGTAGACAAATGTTGCAAACTACATTTCTCAGAACAAAGTGCTGAAAATGTATGTTCATTTATATCTTGGCTTTAGCTAAACTGAATGGGAATGACCCAGGAAGTACACAAAGCACAGGTGAGTTTTTCATATTCACCTGGGTAGCCTAGGAAACTACTTACCTACTCACTAAAATTTATCTGTAACCCCCAAATCATTACTTTTGAGGAATCACTGGTGGATCTGTGCAGAGTGGCGAAAAATTCGAATCACCTAATGCGGATGTTCCCAGCCGAGGCTGAACAAGGTGAAGTTTTCCCTTCTTGTTTCAGCTCTCATACTATGAACAAGTGTCCTTTTCATGGTATATTTAGTGCCGATTTTTTGCATTTTTGTGCTTTTTGTTGGTGATTTCACTGTTTAAAATGACTCCAAGCAGAGTCCTGAAGTGTTATCTGGTGTTTCCAAGCACAGGAAAACTGTGATGCATCTCACAGAGAAAATGTGCATTGGATAAGCTTCCCTCAGGTATGAGTTATAGTGCTGTTCAGCGTGAGTTCAATGTTAACGAATCAACAGTACATATTACATAAGCTGTCTTTAAACAGAAACACGCACAAATCAAGGTTATATATTGATTCGTTTTTAAAATGTTGTGAGCAGAGTGTGACCTCATTCTGTATATCCCCAAGAGCAGTGGTTCTGTATTCAGTGATTCAGTACAACTTTATAGTACAAAACTATCATGAATAATGAGACTGCTGGACTCAGCCAGCACTAGGCTAGCAGAGGCCCTAACACCTCGTCCTCACCTCTGGCTGGAGAGCAGAATCACAAGTGGAATTGAAAGGGAAAATAACTGACACTAAAGTTCCAACAGTGGAGATTTGGATGCAGTGGATAATTGTGTACATCTTTCCATGTGAGTCTAATATGCAGCTCACCGGGCTTGAGAACAACTTCCTAACTCACTCTGTGGCCACAACAAGAATTGAACGGCTGCTTTGGCATTACTTCCCACCGGGGGTGCTCTCCAAGGGCAATATGTGTGCTCCAGTAGGGAAATCAGCTGGAAAACAAAATTTTCTAGCTTTCCTTGGGTCATCTGTATATTTTAAAATTTATTTATTTATTTATTTTTCAACGTTTATTTATTTTTGGGACAGAGAGAGACAGAGCATGAACGGGGGAGGGGCAGAGAGAGAGGGAGACACAGAATCGGAAACAGGCTCCAGGCTCTGAGCCATCAGCCCAGAGCCCGACGCGGGGCTCGAACTCACGGACCGCGAGATCGTGACCTGGCTGAAGTCGGACGCTTAACCGACTGCGCCACCCAGGCGCCCCTTATAATTTAAATAAAATGGTTTGAGCGCCTAGGATAAACAGTGCCTTACTATTAAACATCAGGATTGTTTAATTTATGAGCAGATACCACTTTATGTTAGGGAAGGATACAACCCAGTTCAAGCCAATGAAATATGCAAGAAATTCTGCTGCTGGGACTGGGGGGGGGGGAGCTCCTAGGACATTTTTTTCCCTTCACTGTTGGGAGGAAGCAAATGGGAGAAACTCGATGCTCCAACCCTCTACAACAAGCTTTTAACTGAAGCTGTGAGAAGAAATAATGTTTGTAGCTACTGTAGCCATTTTGCAACCATGAGACGCATCCTAGGGTTCTGACATCAATGAATGCACTGACTCCTCTTGTTATGTGAGAAAAATCAATCCTTCTGGCTGCACCACATTTACTTAGCATTCTTCATCTTGCAGCTGAAAGCATGCCTACAGAGATGGCCCTTTCCATTCTGCAGAGCATTGTAAGTCTGGCACTATCCCTAAGATGTCTGAGGATTCCTCGGGGGCTTATGCTCTCATTGTCACCCTTGGATGGAATTCTCAATCCACGTTCCCTGTCACAATTTCAGCAGATACACTTTCTTCCTATGCAGCTCTGCTGTACCACATGGGGTCACCAGCTCTCTTTATTTACCAAAGCACCACAACACAAAGCTGTTCTTTGTGGCAGACTTTTATGCAAGATCTGGGACCAAGAAGGGTCAGTACAGCAAGTGCAACATAAGAATGTGCTTGTTATTCAATATTAGGCATTGCTGCCCAAATATCCCAGTCATCCCTGCTACTGGGAATCTCCCACAGACTCTTTCTCCCCTTGGCATGTCAACATGGTCTCCCTATGAAGATCTCTTCCTTGGAGACCTCTTCCTCATCTCAGATCACTCCCTGTTGAAGAGATGTGTATATGCACACAGGCATATACACCTATATTTACATAATAAGATATTGGTAGGAAATACACTTAAAATATTAGTAATGCTTATCTCTGGGTGATGGGAGGACAAGTAATTAATATAATCATCTTCAGTATTGTGTTATTTCCTTCCAAAATTTCTACAGTGAACATAAACTGTTTCTTAAGTGAAACATTAATTTTATTAAAATATTCAATTCCCGAATACATTTCATATCCTATTGCATGCCTGGCAATGATATGAAATATATTCAGTTTGCATGTGTTAACTTAGTATACTGACATTTGTCACAAGGCAATACTAGAAATTGGAAATGTTCTTCCAAGATCTAAACGCTGAATTGCCCTTCTTTTTCCGACGTTCACTCTCCTTTCACCTACACATCTTCCTCTTCTACTCATATTAATTCTGCTCTTCAAATTCATCACAGCCTCTAGTGCTTGGGCTCTCTACAGCTGAGGTCTCCAAGGAGTTTGTTTTTGATTCCTTATTACTAAAAGTAGTTGACCGTGGACCATAATAAACTTTTGTATGTACTCACTTAGAAAAATCTTTATGTATACAACTATAATAATTTATCATAAAATACAAACAAATTAAATAGTAAGGCATCAGATGAAGATAAAATGACATTGTTCAATGTCATTGATATAATCCAGTGGGTTAACAATAAAAGGTATTTTGTAATTGACAATGCTTTTTTACTTAAAACAAATCTTAGTTTAACCCTTTGTGATTTAGCAATTCAAATAGATTGATTCAATTTATGTTGATATTTGATTTCAATAACTCGTTCTATAGCACACCTACTTCAAAACTTTGTCAGTTATAATATGAACAGGTGAAATAAAAATATTTAACTAATTGTATGGGGGTGGATATTAAGTAATTAGAGCAGCAACCCTTTAATCAAAATGAACACAGGATGAGACCTCTAACCCCGAGTGTTTACCAGCTAAATGTCAACCGTCATTTCAAGGAAAAACACAATGACGCTCTAATCCCTCTGATTGAAGCTTGCTCTCAACCATTGGTTTTAAAATCAAGTAAAAGAAGCATGGCCAATTTCTGCCTTTGAGGTAAAGGTGTTGTTTTAACAAAAACATGTCCAAGTGACTGTTTTTGAAAAGACTTAAGCTATGGAGGAAGCATTTGGAAAAACAGATGTTTGGAAAAATGTTCACCGATACCTGATTTTTTTTTCTAACAGTGTTTGTTATGTAAAAAGACGTTTACATGTGCATGCTTACAACCAGACCTTTATAACTGAATTGGTAAAAATAATTAAGAACTGAGTATCAGGATCTGATAAACCTAGCTAAAAGTTTTAGCTTTCTGTTTTGGAACTCCTGTTTTGAAATATAAAGCTGTGACAGTACACTTTCAATAACCTTCTCTGCTAAATCAGTCTATCAGCTTCTGTTTCTTGAAAAAAGTGATACTGTCTAAAAACTCAATTACATGGCTAGTTACTATATAGGTTTACATATATACGTCACCAATTTATTTCCACTATAAATTGTGCATTCTCTGAGAGGCAGCAACATCTCTTACTCATTGCTTATATAAGAATGCTGGCAGGCGCTTCTTGGACTGGTGCTAAGTGCTTTACGGTCTAACCTTTGAACAACCTTATAGCATGGTACTGGTGTTCTTGTTTCACAAGTGCAAAATTTTAGGTGATTTTTCCTAAGAACACACAGCAATTAAGAGGCAGTGCTGGGGGTCACCTGGGTGGCTCAGTTGGTTAAGCATTGACTCTTGGTTTCTGCTCAGGTCATGATCTAACGGTTCAGGAGTTTGAGCCTCACATCGGGCTCTGTGCTGACAGTGTGGAGCCTGCTTGGGATTCTCTCTCTCTCTCTCTCTCTCTCTCTCTCTCTCTCTTTCTTCCCTCTGCCCCTCCCCTGCTTGTGCTGTCTCTGTCTCTCTCAAAATAAATACCTGAACTTAAAAAAAAATAGAGGCAGGGCTGAGATGTGAGTTCTGATGTCCTGGCTCAGGGTCATGATGCTTAATTAGAACAGTATACTGCTAGATTAAGTTTAAAGCCACATTCAGCTGTGAAATTATACTTCCAGTTTGCCAAAAAAAAAAAAAAGTACAATTACTTCTCAATTGTACAAAACTCAGATGAAAAGTTGGATAATGGCAGGAGTCAGTTATCTTGTATCTTTCTGAATTACTGTTTCTGAGAACAAAATGCTAATAAGTGACTTTTAAAATTGATGAGGTGATGGGGCCTAAAATGTTTCTTTTGGGTTTAAAAAGAAAAGGCAGGTCTAGAAAAAAGGAAACAGATAAAATTCAACAGATTTTCTATCCCAAAGGAAAGAGGAAACAGAAACTGATATTTAGTCAACAAGGAGGAGAATGAAAATGAAACTTATCAGGAAAATTGACAGAGGAAAACGCCCAAACAAAAAGCAGAAAATAAACTAAATCATGCTGCACACTTGTGGATAAAGAAAAAAGACATGTTTTGAGAGACTGGCTCGGCTCCCCCCCCACCCCCAATCTCCTTCTTCCAGAAGGGGTCCTATCAAGATGATGGAAGATTCCTAAAAAAGATGTTCCTTTCTATTTTCCTTCAGGCTTCTCCACCCATTCTCAGTCCTCATCATTCAATCCTCATCCAGCAAAGTGACTCTTACTTGAGAATAAATATCAATTGTTGTTGATGGATATTATGGAATGGTAATGGTGTGATTTAGAGGAGGCTGTCTATATGGAAAATCAACCGGTGAAACTATAATGTGCATTATTATCTAGGTCTTACCAAGATCAGGAACAAGACAAGGGTGCCCACTGTCCCCACTCATATTCAACATAGTACTAGAAGTCCTGAACAGAGCAATCAGGCAAGAAAAAAGAAAGGAAAGGCATCTGAATTGGACAAAAATAAGTAAAGTTGTCTCTATTTGCAGGCGACATGATTCTATACAGAGAAAAATTTAAAGACTCCACCAAAAACCTAATTAGATCTCATCAACTAATTCATTCAGCAAAGTTGTAGGATATGAAATCAATATACAAAAATCAGTAGCATCTGTGTACACTAAAAATGAATTATCTGAAAGAGACATAAAATGATCTCATTTACTGTAGTATCAGAAACAGGAATGGATCTTACCATAGTCCTCATAGCATTTGTTCTCTATTATTTGGTATTTGTCCTCCCACTCACATTAGAACGTGAGCTCCACAAAAAAAGAAACTTTGTTCAGTTTTATTAACTACACAAGAGCAGCACTGCTCATATTGCAGGTACTTAATAAATATTTTCACATTATTGTATGAACAAATGAGGTAACCTGAACACTAAATATCAAAGCTTCTACTTTTGACCTTCTGTCACCCCAACAGCAGTTCCATGGTGTTAAGAAGATGACATTATCTCGCCATATTTGACCATCAAAACCTTTGTATCCTCCAGTGTTTGAAACCCAAGGACAGAGGGATGAGTATTAGGGGACAGAATGATTTTTGGTTGGTTGGTTGGTTTTTGTCTTAACATACTGAGTGAAACCAGACAGCACCTGAAGAGCAGGCATGGAGGGAATTTCTTGGAATAGTCCTAAAAGATATCTTCATACACCCAATAACTAAAATTGATCATTTGAATACTTTTGTAGAGACATCTAATTTTATATCTTTTATTTAAGGGGCCAACTCCCCCAAATAAGTAAATACATAGTAGTGTTTTATGAAGAAACGTTAAAGAATAATATAAAGCAGGTTCATCTGCAAGGCCAAAGTTGCATTTCGCTTCAACAACTTCCACTATGTGTCTGACATTGGACCAGCTGCTAAGGTCAAGGCAAATAAAATTCTCATTGGGGATAATCAGCAAGGACCTACTGGTAGGACCTACTGCTTGTATTATACTGGTTACTGTGTAAATATGTCCTCTCTTCAAGCAGCTTACAATCCATATAGGAAGAAAAAGCTTAGCTACATAATATCATTAGAGCATAAAATAAGATAAAATAAAATGAAGAGCTCAGTTGAATATTTTGTATGCCTCTGACGAAAACAAGTATTTCTCTTACCTAGTCCAAAGCACCACCAGGCCTCCCTGTCCTATCCAAACTTCACTGAATGTGCTTTGCTAACAGATTACTTTTCCTAAACGTATCTTTTTAAAGGTTTAAGTGACCCCCTCCTTTCTCCACATAACTCTAGACCATGAGGTTCTCATCGTGGAGCATATACACTACTACCCACAGCCACCCAGGGAGGCAGAATGTGAGTAGCAACCTGAAGAACTCACTTTCATGTGGCTTCTGTACTGAACCGAAGCTGCCATTTTTCAGTGTGGGTGTCTTTTTTTCCCTCATGACATAGACAAATGTTGATGTTTACTACAAGTTGGTACATTAGTTGCTAATTAAGTTCCTAGCTGCTTCAGCCAAAACTTTCTGTATTGAATCCAAGAAAAGAATGGCAGCTATATCAAAAATAAGTTGTTGGGGATTTTGTTTTGTTTTATTAAAGGAAAGTTGTATATTAAAGAATATGGGGAACTTACAGGCTGAGAGATAGAAAACCTTCTTTCTTGGCTTCCTCCTAAGCTGAGTTGGTGGTTAAAGTCCCTCTTCGTCTGTCACTGGGCCCTGGTCAAAGCCAAATAAATACTACATGAGGCAAGAAAATAAGGTGTTTATCATTATTCACTCTTTCCCCACAGACTGTAAAAGCAAAGAGGTCGTTTCGGGGACCCACAGGAAGTCAGGTTTATTCTAGAAAGGGTGCAGGGGTCACTTCATCCTGGCGTTCTGGGTCTACACATCTCTGGAAAGATGTCTTCTTAGCTTTCTTAGCTTTACCTCTTCACCCTGTACCCTGCAGTCTTAGCAACTTACAACCGGGCAGCGGGTCAGGGCAGAACCTACCTGTACGCACCAACCAAGGGTGCCTCCTTCTGTTGGCATCAGTGTTACAGGCATCTTCTCTTCGCTTCTGCACTGGGAAGTCCCCCATAACGCGCTTTCAAGCCCTGCACGTTTTAACTGACAAGGGGTATGCTAGACGGCGGTGGGAAAGACATCTGATTTTTGAGGCAGAACGCTGCAAAGAAGGGAAAACACCTGCACAAGAAGCATGACTCCACCGGGGCTGTCTTATTCGAATTCGCTTTCTTTTTCCGTTTCCCACAGTGCCTGCGACCGAAACACGGTCCTTGCCAGGACCAACCAAAGGGCGTCTCCTCCCCAAGGAAACCTACACTCCCCGCCTGGCGGATTACGTCGGGAAAGCCCTGACGCGGGGGGGGGGGGGGGGGGGGGGGGGGGGAAGAGAATCGAAACAGAAACCGAAGTTCGGAAAACTACAAGAAGTGCCCGGCGGAAAGCGGGGCTCAAAGCTCCCTCTCGAGTTTGCGGCGGCGGGTCTCTGGCGGGTCTCCGGCGAGCACTGCAGAGAGTCGGAGGTAGCGCGCCTGCCCGTCCGCAGGGTCTCGCCGCCGCGTCCCTAGGCCCGTAGGCCCGGCCACCTGCCCACCCGCCCCCTCCACGGGTGCGACCAACCGCGCCCTCGCGCCCCGGCCCGCGGGCCCTGCGCGCACCCCGGCCGTCAGGCACCTGACTGTGAACCCTGTGGCTGCCAAGGCGCGCACCTCTCACCTGTTGAGCAGAGAACAGCAACCGTCGGTCTACGTGGGAGAACCCCCTCCCTTTTCTGAGCACGAACGAAAGATGTCGAACGGATATTGCGCAGACAGGAGTTTCTGCTACCTCCTCTCGTGTTTCAGGACCAGAGTGAAAACGTACATCCAGGTGGAGCCCGTACTGGACTACCTGACCTTTCTCCCTGCAGACTTGAAGGAGCAGATTCAGAGGACGGCCGTCACCGCTGGGAACATACACGCAGCGGAACTGCTTCTGAGCACCTTGGAGAAGGGAGTCTGGCCCCCAGGCTGGGCTAGACAATTTGTGGTGGCCCTTCAGAGAGCAGGCAGCGTTTTAGCCGCCCGCTACCTGAACCCAGAGCTCACCGACTTGCCCTCTCCATCCTCTGAGAACGCTCATGATGAGTGTCTCCAGCTGCTGAACCTCCTTCAGCCCTCCCTGGTGGACAGAATTCTGGTTAAAGATGTCTTGGATAAGTGTGTGGAGGAGAAACTGTTGACAAACGAAGACAGAAATCGGGTAGGTGTCCTCTCAGGTGGAGGGACATTTTGTAACTCGGGGTTGCGCCTTCATTTGCCCCACTCCAAATGTTCTTTGGTATCTTTGGGTAAATGTGGTTCCCTCCTTCCTTTAGAATTCTCGAGACTAGTCAGGCACTTACAAACATTATTTTGAAACTTTAAATATAAGAAAAGCTCTTTTTCTAATCCTTTCACTAAAATAAGCTAAAGAGGAGCTAACTCCAAAATAGTAATGCATACTAATAGATAACATTTATTGAGCACTTACTGCAGACAATTGGTATCATGTGCAAAACGTATATCAGAGTACATGCTCCCAGTAATCCATTATGACTTTTAAGGTTATTGGGGCGCCTGGGTGGCTCAGTTGGTTGTTTGACTCTTGAAGTGGGCTCAAGTCATGATCTCACAGTTCATGGGATTGAGCCCTGTGTTGGGCTCTCTGATGGCAGTGCAGAACCTGCTTGGGATTCTCTCTTTTCCTCTCTAGCCCTTCCCCTGCTCGTTCTTTCCCTCTCAAAATAAATAAACTTTAAAAAAAAGATTTTTTAGATTATTAATTTTGTTTTACAGATGATAAAACTGAGGTAGGTTAATAACTTGCCCCAGGTGTTCCAGGAAAGCAGCGGCAGAGCTAAGGACCTACTTCCTGGTGGTGTGCAAGTATATGTCTTAGTTTATATAGTCCATAGAATGGACCCATGGGCTGAGTCCAGTCTATTACTGGTTTTTGAAGACCCAAAAACTAAGCATGGTTTTTACATTTTTAAATTTTCAGTGTTGATAAAGAAAGTTTTCCTGGAACACTGCCATGTTCATTTACATGCTAGGACAGCTTCTGCACTTTTTAAGAGTAGTTAAACAGAGATCATACAGCTCACAAAACTTGCAGTACTTATTATCTGGACTTAACAGGTAAAAAATGCCTATTTTGGGCCTGTATTATACATTATGCCATTCAATCTTGGTCCAAGTGGAGAAATTACGACACGCACGCGTGCGCGCACACACACACACACACACACACACACACTTTTTCTTTAATCAAAGTTTTAAGTTATGACATTCTCTGGGAATCAAAAGTGGCAGATAATTCATTGAAAAAATAAACATTTTATTTTGCAATTGCAGTTTTTCGTATTAGCAAAGAAGTAGTAGATTTTTTAGGTGGCATTTTGACAGGGTGAATTTTACAGGGAACTTTACATTTAATGTAATGTTTCATTGTTCATTGTTTCCCAATGAACAAGGTTTCTCCCTTTTTCTTTCTTTCTTTCTTTCTTTCTTTCTTTCTTTCTTTCTTTCTTTCTTTCTTTTTTTCTCTTTCCTCCTTCCTTCCTTCCTTCCTTTTAGATTCATCAGTTATTTGTATCTTCATTACAAAGCTCAGGCATTGGCCTCACGTGAGCCAGTGATGTAACTTGGTCTTTAGTGACTAAAGTTAATGTTCCTTTGTAGACGTGACAGCCATAGGGCCTGTCCAAAGACCCAGGCATGCATCTAATTTTGATGGCTGGTTTTCCCAACAAGTAAATTACTTTACACTGTTGTCTGTAACGTTTATGTAGTTTTGTGTATTGAGAACCAGCTAGAACGCATTCTAGTAGTCCAGCTGGATATGACAAATGTGTACATCACTGTGGCAGAATCTTAATTTGGAAGACAGTATGCAGCCTTCAAGCCAGCTGGAGATGGAAGATGGCATTTCCAGCCACAGTAGCTGTTAGGAAGTCCAGAAGCAACAGAGTCCAGTAACACCACAAAGCTGTTTATGTTTGGTGGGTATGATGTCCCGATTGCCAGCGAAACAGCACTTCTCCTTATTTACTCTAAATACTTCTGCCTATCAGCATCACTTTTGTCTTGCCTGGATTGAATTTCCGCCAGCTAGATTTTATCCAAGTTCTTGATTCTGGCAAGCTTGGAGGCAGCTAGCAGTAAAGCTTGGGATTTGACACAAAGAAGATGTAGACTAAAGGGACATTTGTGTACTGGGTGGCAGTTAAAACCAAAGCAACCCAAACTCTCCCTCAAATTCATATTTCAAAAGAGGCTCCGAAAGATGGAGGAGCTCTGCATTTGAGGCTTTCTAAGGAGGAGTAGTGTCTCTGTGAGATTCTGGAATCGTCTTTGTACACATCATTTTAATGTGTCATCGGTCTCAAAACTAAACTATTGATGACAGTGGAAAAGAAGCTTTAGGGTTAGAGGAATCTATGTTGATATGGGGATCATTGATCACCATTTATCTCAAAACAGCAAAGCGTACTGGGGAAAAACATGAAGAATTTGGAATGGGAAAACCATTCCCATCTCAAATCTATGTTTGTTTCTTACTATATGTGTGTTACTTTGGGTCAAGTTATTTAAGTTCCTTGATCCTAAATTTACCCATGAAAATGGACATAATCATGTCTCCTCTCACTCACAATACTTTAGTGAATGCAAATGAGAAATCATGTTTATGAAAAAAGTCTTATCAAGAGTTGTTTTGATATGATGATGATGATGACTTCTATCATCATTCATTTGGGTACATTTGCCTGTGAATTTAAAGTTTCAGAGACTTGGGGCTCCTGGGTGGCTCAGTCGGTTAAGCGTCCGACTTCGGCTCAGGTCATGATCTCATGGTCTGTGAGTTCGAGCCCCGCGTTGGGCTCTGTGCTGACAGCTCAGAGCCTGGAGCCTGCTTTGGATTCTGTGTCTCCCTCTCTCTGACCCTCCCCCGTTCATACTCGGTCTCTCTCTGTATCAAAAATAAATAAAACATTAAAATAAATTTTAAAAAAAGATTTAAAAAAAATTTTTTTAAAAAGTTTCAGAGACTTACGTAAATTCCCTACATTGAAGCTCAGATATGCTTAAATTCCCTGGATTAAACTGTGATTCCAAGCAAAAGCTATGTCTTTCACCTCTAGAAATGTAGCTAAGGCTAGGTATAGAATTGGTACTTGATAAGAATTCATTGACTGATTGGTTTTATTTCCAAACAGTTGTCTGGAATAAAGGATAAGGGATGAGAACACATGACGTCATGAATTGCTTTGCCAGGCATTTGGAAATGGATGGATGATGGACACAAGATCCCCAAGCTTGCTTTTGTGACAGCTTAAAGTAGTATTTGAGTAAGAAGTCAGGACTTCTAAAAATTAGTTTAATTATTTTCCTACTTGGTCTGGCATTTTAGTTCACGATTCTCATGTCCATCCCTGCAGCCCCTGGCCCCAGACATCAGAGTCTCCAGAAATGATCCTAGATTTAGTTTTGTGTCCAGCAAGTACTCAAAGACACTTATTTAAAGGATTGATTATTCATTCATTCGGTTTAAATTTATAGAGTGACGTCTTGTGCCAGGCACCATGCTAGTGGTAAAAAGACTGGATAATAATGCAGATATTGTCTCTGCTTTCATGGAGCCTATGTTGTAGTGTGGATCAGTATTCATCTAATAAATAGTTAAAGAATGTCTAGTGTGCGCAAGGCACTCTTGTAAATACTGGAGGCCCAATAATAAATATAAGAATCACTTCATAGATCATTGTAATGTGACGATCCCTAATAGAAAGGGAGTGCCCCTGTACTGACCTGCTTTTTTTAAGGATGCTTAGTGACCTCTTGGCACATCCATTGACTTAGACAGCCATGAATTTTGGAAAAGAGGTGATAATATAAACATTTCGATAGTGTCTTAATAGCAGTCCGAACACCTGAAGAGAGGTGCATGTTCCAACCCTGGCCAGCTCAAAGCAGTAAACATCCATAGTTCAGGAAGACCCCATATACGTCTCATTTACATAGGAGATCCAGAGATACTGTGATGAGTGCAGCTAGAAACCAAGTCCAGTTGTCCTTACATGACCACCAAAGACCTGAGTCCGTCTCTCCCAGCTTACTGTATTGTTAGGTAAATTCTGATGCTTATGGATTTTATTAGCAAGAAAAAATACTAGTATATACTAGTATATATAGTATATATAGTATACTATACTATACTATACTAGTAAGAAATTAGTTATGGCAATGTGATGATAGATATTCATTTAGAAACACATTAAGTTTTTATGGGGAACTAGCTTTTAAAAATTCTTTGCTTTTAACATATGAGTGTTGCCTTCTGATTTACTGGTGTGAGAGCTAAGGTCTGCTGTGTTAAAAAAAATTACCATTATATTTAAATAGCTCTCTAAGGTTTTTATGAAAGAGAGAAAACATTTTTGTCAAACTTTACAATTGTGATGGCAAGCCAGTGTTTAATGAAAAATATCACTGTTTTCTCTCCTGATTTCTGTTGGAAAGAAAAAACATAGATGAAAGAATTTAGAATGTGAAAGCATATAATTGTATTACCCACAAATTCATATTTATTTTATAAATTATTTAGCAGTGTATCCATAGCTATTTTAAACTGCATATTCAGAGAAAATGTTCACTGGGGGAAGAACATGAGTGAGAATCACTACATGTCCTGTTGAAGTCTCAAGTCTAAATATCTTTCCAAGAGTTTCCATAATCAAACTTAAGATTGGAATCTAATGTCTTTAGTATGTTTTAGGAGGACAGATTAAGTTATGTGTATATATGTTTATATATATATATATGCTTATATATATTATATATATTTATATTTATTTATTATTTATATATTATTTATTATTATTATATATATATTTATATATGACTGCTTCCAAGGGAATTGATCTACTTTCTAGCACCCAAACTTAGAAAACTTCTTAAAAACTCAGGATCTTGATGAAGCTGCTAAAATTGCACAGGTGTTATATGTAGTTCCATATTCAAATAATATAAATACTTGCAGGAAATAATGGCATAATGATCTTCAACTGCCTGAACTCAATAAGGACAACACAAGCTTGACAAATGTAATTCTACAGTTAAAATCAACTTAACTGATTAATAGTGGAAGAAAATTTAGTGCCTATAATATACTTAGATTTTTAGTAAGAATATTCATTACAGTGCCTCACTTGCTGTTTTTAGAGAAATGCTTTCTGATTACTTCTGTCAGATGGATTTAAAGCTGATTAAAGAGTGGGGTAATTAGAAATAGGAATGGTTGAGTTAAAAGAAGGTGCTCTAGAAAAAATTTTTTTGGTTTATTTATTTTGAGAGAGAGCACACACAGGAGGGGCAGAGAGAGAGAGAGAGAGAGAGAGAGAGAGAGAGAGGGAGAGAGAATCCTGAGCAGGCTCCACACTATAATAGTGTGAAGCCGGATGTGGGGCTTGAACTCACGAACCATGAGATCCTGACCTAAGTTGAAACCAAGTTTCAGTTGCTCAACTGACTGAGCCACCCATGTGCCCCTAAAAGAAGTTTGCTTAAACCAGTCTTACTTAATATCTTTAGCAACTATTATTAAATTAGCAAATAATAATAAAGACATTTACAAACACCATAGAAGAAATGTTTCTAATAGGAGATTAATGAAGTTAGAGAAAAGGTAGGAAATGAGCAAGAATCTGCTTAGAAAATGCTCTGGGGGAGATGGACTGAAATCACCTAAATTTAATTAAATCCAGTAGTCATCTTAACCATTTCTTGCTGGAAAATGTGCTTAAAGTTGGAGAGGATTAGTAAGTATAATTAGAGTTCAGGAAGGCAGTATTTGGCCTCTGAAACCAATTGCCTGGGATAAAATTCTACCTCTGCCATTTAACTAGCTTTGTGGCTCCAGAAAGGTAACTGGATTTTTCTGTGCCTTGGATTTCTGATCTGTAAAATGGGTTAATGTTGGCTCCTTCTTCAGGATTTCTGGGTTAATATATACAAACGCTTTATAATAACATGAGTAAGTATTCTCTAAGTAAGACTAACATACCCAATGGGTAGAAATTATGCTGTACACTTCTCTACTAAGTAGTGCCCCTGGTGAAGTGTTTATACAGGTAGATGCTTTCTTCAGTCATCCATAATAATAACTAACACTGAATTTGTGTCAGATACTGTTTCAAAAATGCAAACTAATACCTGACACTAAAAGGTTATGGGACATACTTATAGGACTAGAAAATACACAAATTTAATAAGAAACAATTAATCTAGCTAATCAACCCAGATTATACATGTAGAAAGTGGACAAATGTTCAGAAGGGCCTTTGAGAGTAGGTAAGTCAGTATTTCTCATCGAAGCCGCTAATTAGAAGTGTGAGATCCTTAAAAAACCTTTTGGCTTCCCCACACAGACAAAACAAGTCAGAATCTTTGGGAGGGAGGGTAGATCCCAGGCATGAGTGTTTTTTTAAAGCTCCCCAGGTGTGTCTAATGTTCAGGTTGGGTGAAGAAGCCACGGCATTTCTTTTCAGTTGCCTTGTTTTGCACATGCAGAAACTGAGGCCCAGAGAGATGATGTGGCTGGCGTCACGGCACAGCAAGCTGATGGTGTGGTGTCTAATTTCTTTCTGGTCTAAATGTGGCTTGTATTAGCCTTTTCTTCAAATGTTTGGTGCTGTGTGAAGTCCTGGGAAGTGCACTGTGATAATGATTACGTGAATGATCCACACTTAAAAAGATTTGCTGGTTTAATCTAAAAGAGACATTAAAGGAAGGCTAAAGATTGTAATGAATAGATATAGAAATAATTCTGCCCCATACTTTAAGAAAGGAATGTGTGCACAAATCCCTTTGTCTCATAATACTAAATAAACACAAATTTAGGAAAAATATTATAGTCGAACATATTACAGATATTAAGTTAGCAAGAATATAAGTCTTGTGATAGCAATTCCTTCATAGTAGTGATAGCCAAGCAATATTTGGTTTCCTATTTATAGACTCCATGGGTTTAAAAGAAATAGCAAGCCCTGGATATACCAAAATAAATTAATGCAAATAGACATAGCAGAACTAGAAATTAAAGACACTTTCTCCTGCACCCCTTGTTCAGAATGGTTGAGGTAAAACATTTATTTCCTAAGCGTCAGTTTTGCATATCTCAGTGGCTTTAAAAATGGTGCATAGTTTTAAGGGCGCTTGGCCCAGAGATTTGCTCCCCGCTACAATCCAGAGTTGCTACAAGTGACATTCGTCTTTTCTCTCATATTTGAATATAAGCCTTTATTAACACTGATGCTTAATTGCTCACTTGTTAAACAATGTTTAAACATTGTTTAAAATTGTTCAGAAGATGTTTGCTCTTTTTATCCACTCATCAGTTGATGGACATTTGGGCTCTTTCCATAATTTGGTTAATGTTGATAACACTGCTATAAACGTTGGGTTACATGTGTCCCTGTGAATCAGCACTCCTGTATCCTTTGGATAAATTCCTAGTAGTGGTATTTCTGGGTCTTAGGGTGATTCTATTTTTAATTTTTTGAGGAACCTCCATACTGTTTTCCAGAGTAGTGCACCAGTTTGCATTTCCACCAACAATGCAAGAGTTCCCCTTTCTCCACATCCTTACCAACATCTGTTGTTTCCTGAGTTGTTAATTTTAGCCACTCTGACTGGTGTGAGGTGGTATCTTATTGTGATTTTGATTTGTATTTCCCTGATGATGAGTGATGTTGAGCATCTTTTCATGTGTCTGTTGCCATTTGGATGTCTTCCTTGGAAGAGTGTCTATTCATGTCTTCTGCCCGTGTCTTCACTGGATTATTTGTTTTTTGGGTGTTGAGTTTGATGAGTTCTTTATAGATTTTGGATACTAAACCTTTATCTGATATGTCGTTTGCAAATATCTTCTCCCATTCCATTGGTTGCCTTTTGGCTTTGGTGATTATTTCCTTTGCTGTGCAGAAGCTTTTAACTTGATGAGGTCCCAGTAGCTTGTTGTTGCTTTTATTTCCCTTGCCTTTGGAGACATGTCACATAAGAAGTTTCTGTGGCTGAGGTCAAAGAGGTTGCCTATTTTCTCTTCTAGGATTTTGACAGTTTCCTGTCTCACATTTAGGTCTTTCATCTATTTTGAATTTATTTTTGTGTATGGTGTAAGACAATCATCTTGTTTCATTCTTCTGCATGTAACTGTCCAGTTCTCTCAACACCATTTGCTAAAGAGACATTTTTTCATTGGATACTTTTTCCTGCTTTGTCAAAGATTAGTTGGCCATACATTTGTGGGTCCAATTCTGGGTTCTCTGTTGTATTCCATTGGTCTATGTGTCTGTTTTTGTGCCAATACCATACTGTCTTGATGATTACAGCTTTGTAGTACAGGCTAAAGTCTGGGATTGTGATGCCTCCAGCTTTGGTTTTCTTTTTCAGCATTACTTTGGCTATATGGGGCCAAATTTTAGGATTCTCTGCTCTAGCTCTGAGAAGAATGATGGTGCTATTTTTATTGGGATTGCATTGAACATGTAGATTGCTTTGGGTAGTATCGACATTTTAACAATATTTGTTCTTCTAATCCATGAGCATAGAAGATATGGTATACATAAACAATGGAATACTACTCGGCAACGAAAAAGAATGAAATCTTGCCATTGGCAACAACATGGATGGAAGTAGAAGGTATTATGCTAAGTGAAATAGGTCAGTCAGACAAAGACAGATATCATATGTTTTCACTCATTTGTGGAAGTTGAGAAACTTAACAGAAGACCATGGGGGAAGGGAAATAAAAAATAATTACAGAGAGGGAAGCAAACTATAAGAGACTGTTAAATACAGAGAACAAACTGAGGGTTGTTGGGGGTGGGGAAGGCAGGGAAATTGTGGGATGGGCATTGAGGAGGGCACTGGCTTGGATGAGCACTGGGTGTTTTGTGTAAGTGATGAATCGCGAGAATCTACTCCTGAGGCTAAGAGCACACTGTATACACTGTATGTTAGCCAACTTGACAATAAATTATATTTTTTTAAAAAAGTAAATTTTAGAATAAAAAAATAAAATAAAAATGCAAAAAAAAGATGTTTTTTCTTTTTATCCTCCTTTTCCCTTAAAACAGATTTCTGCTGCAGAAAGCAATGGAAATGAATCAGGTGTAAGAGAGCTACTGAAAAGGATCGTGCAGAAAGAAAACTGGTTTTCTGCATTTCTGACTGTTTTGCGTCAAACAGAAAACTATGCCCTTGTCGAGGAGCTAACAGGCACCACTTGCTTTGGAAGCAATGCAGGTATCTTATTTTACTAAGAAAGAGTGTACATTTTTCCTACTGATTGAGAGTTTAATGAAGACTGTAGACACAACATTAAGCACTAAGATAGAATCAAAATTTCAAAACTGGAAGCAATTTGAGAGATCATCTATTTTTTTTCCCCCTTTACAAATGAGGAAACTGTTGCCTGGGAAGAAATAAACTTACCAAAGGTCACAAAACTCGGCCAAGTGGGCTAGAATATTGGCAGCTGACCACTAGTCTAACACTGTTTCTATGACCCATCCTATATTGGAAACACAGTGATTACCTAAAAGTTTTACTCAAAATAATTGATACATTGATTAGACAACCAATAAATTGGAAGAAAATATTTTAGTGGCTATTACAACTCTGCTGCATAGTCTTCTGACCATTTATATCAATTTTTAAGGAATTCATTAAATATTTGTTAAAAGGTTAGTAATTACCAGCGTATCTCAAATTAATTCCTGTTTCTTTGATCCTTCAAATATGATAATAAAAGTAACATTTTAGAGCCCTTGCACATATATTATTTCTAAATCTAATGTAAACTACCATCTTATTTTTCTTTTCAGGGTATGGATCTTATGTTTTAAAAAAATCTCATATGTAAGATAAATCAAAAGCTAATTGGTAATGAATGATTTAAATAGATTAGAGTCACTTCAGGCCTACTTGACTTTTTCTGTTAATCCAGTCATTCCATCATTTGTTCAATTAACATGGAATGAGTGTGAGACACTGTTCTAGGTGACATAGATGTGGACTTAAATGAGACACGCAAAGTTCCTATCGCCACATATGCCTTTCTAATGGAATAAGATACACAGTACACACTTCTCTAAGTTGTTTGTGTGGAATAAAAACAGATAGTTACTCAATTATTAGAATAAACAACATATTATATTTTTATTCTATATTATTTATAAAATAGCTTGATTTTGCCCAGTAGTTACAAATACACACACACACACACACACACACACACACACACACACACATATATACATGTGTATATATCTGTGTATATATATCTGTTGTATGTATGTATATACACAGAGATAGGCAGACAGACACGCACACATCCATGATGAGTTCCCTTTCAGGACCTCATGGAACCATTTCCATCTATGACAAACATTCAAGGGCTTAAATTTCAAAGAGAAAGTGGCTGCAGTCTACATTTGTTTGTTCCCTGGGAAATATTGGTCTCAGTGTATCAAGTGATATTAGAAAGGGTAGCCTTTTGGGTCACAAGACCTTGTCATATCCATCCCTCACATTTGATGGTACCTACCCATTTTATAGTTGTGTTCAGTGGCTTCCTGTTTAGAATGGAGTCTAGAAGATCTGCTCCAAAGTGTCTTCTAGATTCCCCTGATATAGACAACATGTCTGGCCATATTTCTTTCTAAAATATTTTTAAATTCCTCTAGACAAAAGCTTTGCTAGAAGGGTAGTGCAATTTTAAAAATTACAATTCTTTGAACAAGAGTAGTGGGTGAATCTAGTAAATCCCAGGTAATAGCTACATCGTTAACACCTCGTCCCATACACCTGGTGTTCTCATGCCTTCCTCTTACCTTTCTTTACTGCGTGCCACGACTTTGTGTTGTTATGAGGTCTTTATGTGTCTGTTTCAGAATGGCTTAGGAACTAAGCCCACGCACATATCTTGGCTGGTCAGGGCCACGCCCTTTGTAAAAGGGGGAAAGGCCTTGTGAAAAGAAAACAGTGGCACCAGCTATCCATCCCCCCTTCCTCCCTCACTGGTCCCATAGCAAGGCTCTCTTATGGTTGGGGCTTCTCCTTCATTCGACCACTGCAAGTGGTGACGCATGTTGACCCAGATATGAGGGCTTCCGTGAGGGCAGGGGGCAGCATGCGAAGGGGTCACTGAGCTTCCTCTGAAGGTTGGAAGGACAACACCAATCCCTGGATGGGGCAGCATTTGTGCAGTATCTCAACACCCCGACTGCAGGCAGGTTGCTCCTGATCAACTCACTCCAAAAAGTAGGGCTTAGTTTTTCATTTCCTCAGCACATCTAATCAGAGGAGTTGGGCTTTAAGTTTTGTTTCCTGAACTGTACCTCTTTGGATGGGAATCTAAGCATTTTTCTGGCCTTAATGACCAGAGTAACATTAGCTGTGACTATTCTTGTGGTGAGGAGCTGCTATGGATGAAATTGTGTTTCCCCAAAATCCATATGTTGAAGCCCTAATCTCTAATGTGACTGTTTCTATGGATAGGGCCTCCAAGGAGGTAATTAAGGTTAAATGAAGAGAGAAGGGTGAGCCGTAATCTGATAGGACTGTGGCTTTGTAAGAAGAGATCTCTGTCTCTTTCTCCACCATGTGAGGACACAGTGAGAAGGCGGCCTGCTGCAAAACTCATAGCAGACACCAACCTTGTTGGCACATTGATCTAGAACTTCCGATCTCCAGCACTATGCGAAAGTAAAATTCTCTTGCTTACGTCATTCAGTCTATGGTATTTTGTTATTGTGGCCTGAGCTGACTGTTACAGCAGCCTAGGCTCCAGATCCTGATGCTTCTTGAATCCTGGCTCTTTTACTTCCCTCGATGTGTAACTCTAGAGCAAATCCTTGCCCTCTCTGTGCCTCAGTTTACTCCTCTGTGCAATGGGGAGAATGCTATTACCTATTACCTAGGGCTACTTTGAGGATTAAATGATTCAACGCTTCTATCGCACTTATATGATAAGGGTAAAATAAATTGATTATTATGATTATAAACCCCAAACAAAATGTGTACCTGCAGACATTGCCAAGCCATCTAACAGAGTCCAAAGTCACAACAATTTTCTTTAGGAAATTCTCCACACACAGACATACTTTCTTTAAGATGGGCTAATCCAAAACGATACTTTAAGCAATTTTATTTATGGGATTAGTCTTCGCTGATAGATTGTAGCTTCAAGAGGACAGAAACTTGATTTTTCTTTGTAGCTCACGTAGTCCCTTAAGAAAACACTCAAAACATGTTGGTTGAAGGAAGGAAGAAAGGCCGTTGGGAGAAATGGAGGGAAAGAGAAGGGAGGGATACAGAATATTTCATTGAATTCCTAAAAAATCTCCAGATATCCAAAATACATGAATTTAGGCTGACATTAAAGCATATGTACATCTCATATAGAACACATAGCGAGGGAACAAAATGGCAAGAGCGCAAGCTAAAGAAAACCACCACCAAATTTGCATTTTCATAATTCAGCCTTAAATATAACTTTGTATCACTGCATCCGTGGCTTACCTCCTACCAGTAATGGTCAGCTAGGACATCATCATGCTCTTTTTGTGACTAGCATAATACTTGTTTTACTGTCTTTTTAGATAAAATTTAACCATTACAAAAGAATTACTCACTGTGTCCACATTAAAAATAGAAATACTGTATCATAACAAAAAATATGTTCCTCGCTTTTCAAAATGTCAAAGTATGAAAGTATATTCTGGCAAATTTCTCCTAGAAACTTCCACTTGGTTTTCACAATAACAATAACAGCTATTTATATTGTGTAGAAACTTGCATTACCGTACAATTTACGTTCTGTTTAGAATTTCACAGTACTTCAGTCTATGCAGGTAAATGCCTATTCGGAGCTCCTGTTTTGTTTTCAGGATAGCAATCACAGTTATGCAGACTCTATAAAAACTTGCATTGCACTATTGTTTACAGTCTCATGCTGTATTCATAGGGACTGAGAGTTTATCACAAGAAGATGGCCCTGAAGTTAAAGAGGGGGTTCTTGTAGCCACGGGTCAGCTGAGTCCAGACAAAGAAGGTCGGGACACGGAGACTCACTCACTGGAATCGTCTTTTGCGGATCCTTGTGTAACTTCAGGTATTTGGAACCCGCACACATTTTACAGCATTTTACTAATTACGACTTCCAGAAACAATCAGTGGGTGGATTGATGACATCACGATCTGTTAAACAGAGGGAGAAAATTCAGGCTTTGGGGTTTTGCAAGCATTTTTATTAAAATCTTATTTCTAGACAAGATTACATTTTTCTTTGTGGCTAAAAATGTTTTCATAACTAATGCAATATTAATATGTGATGAATATGAACACATTTGGTTCTAATTTTGCCTTACAAGGTATCCATGGTCTTTGTGATGTGATAGGCATTTATAAGCATACCTATTTATAAGCATACCTATACCTTATTATAGTTCATAGTTTTTCATAGTTTTCAAATACTTTCAAATGTATGAATTAGTTTGATTCATCCAAAGCTCTGAGAAAGTAAAAGGCCGTTCATTATCTTTTTCTTATTTCATAGACTGGGATGTCTCAGAGAGGTTCAGTTTTTGTAGACACCAAAAGCAAGGCTGTAGAAAGGCAGATGAGAGGAGGCTAAACTGGGGTTGGCTTGATTTGCAGTAACTAATTGGTGACAGAACTGTTTACCGCCATGACCACCTTTCTGATATGAGAAGTCACTGGAACAATAATACCAATTTAATTACATTTCCTTCCCTAATTTTCTCACGATAGGAAGATCTTTCTCCCTTCCCCTTTCCCCACCTAAGGGCCGCATTCTATTTTCATAGGAAATAGTCATTTAAAAGAAACAGTTTTTCAGGATCTGTAGTGTGCTGGTAAATGTTGAACAAGCAAGTGTCTGGGAGGAAAGAAGGGAAGTCCTGACTTGTAGCATTTGCCAGTCCTCACAGGGCAAATGCTCCCACTAAAGCTGGTGTCAAACCTCCAACATCATGTCCCTGAGTTGGGAAGAGAAAAGAGGGAGCTCACCATGGTGTTAGCATTTCCAGGATGCAGACACGAGGGGCGTAAACAGCATCAACGTCACGGATGATAGTAAATTTCAGGAACACGATAAGGAAGTGATGAATTTTAAGTATTCATTACCTTGATTTCAATACAATTTATTTAATTATACATTTATATAATTCATTTGCTAATGTTTATTTATGTATGTATGTATGTATTTCTAGAACTTGAGGGAGAGAGGGTGTGTGCAAGCAGGGAAGGGGCAGAGAGAGAGGGAGAGAGTCTCAAGCAGGCTTCAGGCTCAGTGTGGAGCCGAAGATACAGGGCTCAACCTCGAAACCGTGAGATCGTGACCTGAGCCGAAATGAAGAGTCAGTCGCTTAACCAACTGAGCCACCCAGGTGCCCCTATATAATTTAATTTTTAAAATGACTGTGTTTGACAGCCTGCTCACAAAATTCCTGAAGATTTAACAATTGGTTTTTGTGAGCCCGTTTAAGCTGACTCCATCACACCACTGCAGAGTTCACTATTTTTTCTCCATTTTTTTTTTTTTTAGCATTTATTTATTATTGAGAGAGAGAGAGAGAGCGCGAGCGAGTGAGCGTAAGCATGGGAAGGGCAGAGAGAGGGGGAGACACAGAATCCGAAGCAGGCTCCAGGCTCTGAGCAAGTTGTCAGCACAGAGCCTGACGTGGGGCTCGAACTCACGAACTGCGAGATCATGACCCGAGCTGAAGTCGGACACTTAACCAACTGAGCCACCCAGGTGCCCCTCTCCATTTTTTAAAAATAATCTCGGGGCGCCTGGGTGGCTCAGTCGGTCAGGCGGCCGACTTTGGCTCAGGTCATGATCTCGCGGTCCGTGAGTTCGAGCCCCGAGTCGGGCTCTGTGCTGACAGCTTGGAGCCTGGAGCCTGTTTCAGATTCTGTGTCTCCCTCTCTCTGACCCTCCCCTGTTCATGCTCTGTATCTCCCTGTCTCAAAAATAAATAAAACGTTAAAAAAAAATTAAAAAAAAATAATCTCTAACCCCAGGGTGGTGCTCGAACTCACAGCCCTGAGATGAAGAGTCCCATACTTCACTGACTGAGCAAGCCAGGTGCCCCCCAAAGTTTACTCTTTTCTACTTCAGAAAAGTAATACAGTTGCATTGCAGAATACTTGGAAAATGTGAAAACATACAAGGAAAAAGTCACCCATACTCCAGCAATGTAGATCTATTACTCTTAACATTTGGGTTATCTATCCTTCTAATCTTTTTACATAAGTGAATGTTTTATACATGGCGGCATTTCTCCTGTGTTCCTAGGTATTCTTCCACAGCCTGGTTTTTAGTGACTTAATAATATTTCCAATTATTGGATGATTTATAATTAATTAATCAATCGTTAAATATTTAGGATGTTTAAAAATCTCTACATTGTGAACAAGTCCTTAACATCTATGTTTCAATTTAATTCCTTTTTTTAAATTTAATTCTTAAAAGCATATTACATAACTGGAATTTCTGGATCAAATGATCTCTACAATATTAAAATGCCTGATACTTAATGTCAAATTACCTCCAGAAACTTGTACCAAATTACATGTTCTTTGGGAGTATAAGAGACTGTGTATTGCCCTGATGTCTCTTCTACAAGAAGAGGTAATTCTTCAAACTTTGCCAATTTGGTATCTTGCTACTTGAATTTGAATTTTTTTGATTTCCAATGAAAAGCATTTTTATAAGTTTATTCTTTTTGTTGTTGCTAATTGCCTATTTTTCTGTTAGTGTATTAATATTCTTCTTGATGGTTTATATGAACTATGTGAAACATGTAGGATAGCAATCTTGTCATAAGTAGCACGAGTGTGTATTATAGTTTCCCTGCTATTCAAGCTTGTGCCTTGTTTACAGTTTTTTTTGTGTGTTTTTTCTTCTCTCTTCTCTTCTCTTCTCTCTTTTCTTTTCTTTTCTTTCCTTTATTTATTTATTTATTTATTTTTTTTAATGCAGTGCTTCTCAGGCTTTCCTGTGTGTCTGAATCACCTAGGGGAGCCGGTCTTACTGAAATGCATTCTGATTTAGTAGGTCCTGTGTGGGGCCTGAGATTCTGTGTTCCTCACATGCTCCCAGGTGACACTATACTGCTGGTCCTGGACCACACGTTAGGTAGTCAGGCTTAATATATAGAATAGCAAAAACTTGAATTCTAGAGGGGTTTTTTTTTTTTTTCATTTGAGCAGCTGCACTTTCTTTCAGAAATCATGATCTGATAGGAATGCCAAAATGTACTATCTGAATGTAGGTTTGTCACATTTTAACATACTTCCTTGGTAGGCTACCTGACGTCTCCGTGGGTTACTGGCTACTTTCTAAATCCACACTAGAGAGAATCAAAGACAGGACTCAAGCTGGCAGACGATCCTGCATCTCAAATGCGAGTTTTTCATCAAAGGTTGCCAGCAATGCATCTCATCAGCCTGTAGTTTATGTATCTACAGAGGATTCTGAGTCTCAAAGTGAACAAAATTAAAGGCAAAACTTTAAATTTTTTCTATTTTCTTACTAGTTCATATAAAACTTTAAGTTGCATTTTGTGAAAAAAAAATCTACAACGTAATAATGGCCTTAGGGGACAGAAAGGGTTTTTTGTGTGTGTGTTTGTTTTGTTTTTTACCCCTCTTGTCTTCCCTCTCACCCTCCCTCCCATTTGACCTCTGTACCTTTTGATTCTTTCATGTAACAAATATTTATTTAACTACTATCACGTGCCAGGCATGCAGTGTTCAGTGTTTAGCACTGCAAATACCGTGGGGGAACGTAAGAGAGGTGGGCTTCTGCTCTCATGGAACGTTCAACTGATGGGCACGTCAGTCAAACAGTAGCCACTATATGCCTGCACAGTAAGTGCTAATAGCAGTCATACAGTAAATGCAAGTACAGCCTATTAAAACATGTGCTAGTCTGAGAACCTGTGAAAGTATAGTACGCTAACAGTGATCTGACGACCCCACCCAATCCACAGACTTTAACGACCTTCAGGTCTGTAGGATCCTTATGCCGTATGGATTTCCCTGTGCACATGGGAGCAAGTCAGTCCAATCCATTCTAGCCCTTTTCAGAGAAGTAACGAAGGGTAATTTATTTATTAAAATGTAGTTCCTTAACCTTAGGCCTTAGACACCACTACTCATAGATGCTATGGATCATTCCAAGTGTGTGTTTATTTTCTTATTGCTCTCCAGAACTAAGATGATGGATATAAATAACTTTTAAAGTACCATTAGCCCAAAGCAGCTACTGATGTTTTTTTGCTTCGAGTTTTTGTTGCAAAATTTACAGTAGGAAGATTTTGCCTATCCTGTCACCCTTTCGTAGAGTTAGCAATCAAAATAAAGGAGGAGTTATCCCATAGTTTCTGATATGCATTTGCATAATTTTGTTTTTTGTATTTTATCGATACTGGTAATGTATAATCTTTATTTTGAATTCTAATATATTGGATTAGGATTTCATATTCGGCTCAAATATAGTCAATGCTACCAAAGTAGCATTGAAAGAAACGTATTACTTAAGCTGCACACATTCTATAAATATGATTTTTCATATGCAGAAAGAAAAAATGTGACTTGAATTATCTCTAATTTTAAATTGACTCCTCTAATTTTTATTTCTGAACCAGTTTCTAAAATATTTTTTCAGTGCATAGTCTTGGTGCATACAAATGGCAATTATTTATAGCTTCAATGCAAAGATTCCTTGTATGTTGTTTGTTAGCCCTTTTTACTCCTTGACACACCTGACAGGGTGAGATCTACTACCGCTAGGAACGGTAGCCCACCCTGAAACCAATTTGAATCCCATTTCTCCTTCATCCTTGGGGTGATGTATCAGGATTCCCTAGTAGGTGGCTCTGGAGAGTGATTTTGTCCTGATTCCACACTGGGGGCTGGCATTGTTCTTCCTCCCTCCTTCCAACTCTGTGCTCCCCATTCAAAACTGGTTAATAATTGAGATACACCAATTTTTAAAATGTGCCTTCTTCCAAATTAACCCAATAATTTCAAAAGGATATTTGAATAGTTCTCAGACTATGAGTAGAATTTTAATGCTGGATGTTATAGTCCTGCTTTCTAAAGTCACTGGCCATCTCTCATAACGAGAAAAATATTGGAAAACCCCCAACTCCCAAGAAAACATCAGAGGAACACAAAGCCCACGTTCATTTTCTTCCATTGAAAATATTTTAATTATAGAAAATACAAAGTTAGCTGGATTATTTTAATTCTATAGGCTTTCAGTAAAATTGGTTGTACAATTTTTAATAGTCTATTTTTAATAGTCTTTAATAGACTGTTTTTAATAGTCTGCTGTTACTGCTTTCTCAAAACAAGCACGTGGTTCTTCTACACCGACCTTTACATTATACTATTTCAGGAATTAATGATCTATAATAAAATAAAAGTAAAGAAAATGAGATTCAAAACAAAATAAAACGCGTATTTGTCATAAACTTACTTTTATGCAGAATTTCACATAAAATCTCCCAGACTTCTTTTATCATTCTGTCTTGGATCTTGGTTAGGAAAACTAGAAAATGCCAGTACCTCAGGTCGGCCAGCAGAGGGCGCTTTTACATTAAAAAGAGAATGGGATTCACTGTTCCAGTGTGGAAGATTATAATGTAACTGTAGAATGTGCCATGTGTGAATATACAGTGCGCATGACTGTGAATGCATGTGTATATTTTGATTTATATATTCGTTCACGTGAAGATTTTAAAATTCCACCCCAGCTAATGAGCTTACCAACCTGCTTGTTTTCAGACTTTAATACCTTCTTTTTCATATTCCCCCATATGTTCCACTCCTTAGGTTTATCCGGTGACATTATGCTTTGGAATATATTGTGGATATATTTTGCATAGATCATGTTCTGTAGGAGGGGTTTAAAAATTGACCTTTATAAAACAGCCTCCTTCTCCCTGGCCCAATCTGTTATAGCACTTTTTTTGTTGTTGTTTTGTTTTGCCTTTTTATAGACCAAAGTCCAATCTTAGATTTGGTCTATACTAATTTCTGTAAAAATGCCACAAAATTTATCCTTGCACTTGAGGACCAGAATAATGTTTTATGGCACCAGCCTCTAGAAATTTAGAGATTTTTAGAATCTCTAGAAAAAAAAAATACCATATAGCATTTAAGACCTCAGTGGAAAAGATGATCGATAAAGCAACATACAATAAGATTGTGTCAAAGTAACCCACACTATTACAGGATTGGTTTCACTTCAGATAACTAGCCTTTACTTCTATATTTTGCTAAACTTAGGTACATTAATTATTAGAACTAGAAATACTACTGAGGCAATCTAAAAGGCAAATACTAATTTGAGGTGAGAGAGAGAGACAGAGAGAGAGAGAGAGAGAGAGAGAGGGAGAGAGATGCTGTCCCTGCTGATGTTAGTGTTTGCTACAGGTTAATATGGGTTTCTATTTTATTTGAAACCTACCTGGAGCTATCTAAGTTACTTATATGACTTCTAATCGCTTAATAGTTCCACGAGGGTTGTTGTTCATATCTCAGGAATGAGGCCATAGGTATTTTGACAGAAATGCTATCCCTGGTGTGCACTATGACATACTGGATTTATTTTCCTGACATCCTTTCATGGCTACAAACCAAAAACTTTTTTTTTTTTTTTAGCACCGTTTTAACAAAGGCGGCGGGTTTTATTTCAGTTTGATGCTCGGGCCTTACCTTCTCTATTTAGCATGCGGATGAAGACAAGAAGCCAGAGAGTGAGTTCGTCAGGTCTTGTTCCCGAGAGAACCGAGTCCTGGGGGTATTGCCTTCACCCTCAAAGAGTTTAGAACCCAGTTCCAGAAAACAAGTTATGGCCCCCCAAAGAGAAACAGTCATCTGTCCAGAGCGAAAGAGAGAATGTGTTCAGGGACGAGGAGGGAAGACTTGGGAAGGAAGGAAGATGCAGAGACAGCCTCCCCGAGGAGGAAGCGGAGACCTCTGTTCATCCAGTCCTGGGTTGGGTCTGTGCACAGAAGCGGCAGGCAGCGTTTCAGACCCCATGGGCACTGTGAGCAAGAGAGTAGGTGTGGGAAAGTTCAAAGTATGTTTAGGGTGAGGGGTGTTAATAATGCGGAGGGGCTCTGCATGTGTGGGAGCAGGGCTTGTGGGGAAAGTCTCCATACTGCTCAGTTTTGCAGTGAATCTGAAACTGCCCTGAAAACAAAAGTCTATACAAAATGAATCTAGCTGTAGTAAACACAACAAAATTCTATAACTATGGATGTAGGAAAATAATTCGGTTAAGAGGGGAGCATTTATGGAGGAAGGTGGGTGAGATAAGACTTCTTATATCAATGAGTGTTAATGGGTTTCTCCATAGTTTTTATAAATGATTTTTCTAAGACAAAAAAAAATACTCTTACAAGTTTATCATTCATCATTTGGCCAATTATGATATATTAGCACAATGCACGCCTGATCGTTTTAGATGATGTTTGTGGGAGAGTCCTTAATCGGAGGAATGAATCCTCTGGGTAGATGGAACTGGCTCCCACTGGCTTGCACAAGCCAGATGCACACATCTCTTCCCAGCTCCACACTGTGACATCATGCTGGGAGCTTGAAATCAGCCCTGGCAGGAATATTTACACCATGGAAATTAACAGACGCTTCTATATCGTGGCTTTTCCCCCCAAACAGCTGACCATTGAGCATTTATCGGGACAACCTTAAATGTATCTCCCCATACTTGCCTCACATTTGCTTAAGCCTGCTTAACTTGAATACTTCTTCCTAAGGGGTGCTTACCAGCCGAATTAGTTTCCAATTCATCTTCTAGCTTGCCATCCCTAAACCTTGTTACTGCCAAGACTTACTTCCCATGTGGTCATCTAGCTTTTCACTCACAACTTTTTCACTCTGGGACTTTTTGCCTCTGTTACTGACTGGCAGTGAATGAATGGGTCTGGTGGATATGGTTATCCCCACAACCCTGTATTTTAATAACTGTCTTTATATATTGAGACTCAAGTCCAAAGGCTAAAGGGTCTAGATGATTTAAGCCAACACTATTACTTACACACAATTCAAATGTAATTCTGACGGAAACATTTCGGCAGTATAAATTCTATAAACAGGAGCAAGGAGCTCCGTGGATAGCCATGTGGGCCTGTGGCTCTAGGAGAGTTTTTTCTCTTTGGGGAACTCATTTCCTAGAAGCTTGGATCCAGGAGAGAATATGCAAGGTGGGTGGAGGTGGCTTCTCTCCATTCTGCGGGAACACATGTTCCCTGGCACGGAGAGCAGAATCTGACAGACCAAAATGTGAGCGTGTGTGTGTGTGTGTGTGTGTGTGCGCGCGCGCACACACACACACACGCACAAATCCATATACATAGAGCTGAAAATAAAAGTCATCTATTTCCTCTCAAAAAAGATTAAGGATAAGTTATTTCAAAAGAAAAGGAGTGTTTGAGTGTTAGGATACTTTGCATTTTAGAAAAAAAAAAGACAAGAGGTCTTAGCAATGTGTCTGATCCAATTATAGGAGCCCACAGAAAAGCACAGAGTCAAAGGAACCCACAGTGGGAGGAGAGTCCAGAATAACTTTATTGGTGGTCTTGAGGGGTTTGGCTAGTATAGCTCCTCAAAGAAGAGGAAGGGAAAAGAAAGAAAGTGATAAAGGTTCATCTTAGTCCCCAGTGTACACATCACAAAAAGCCTGCTTTTTCCATATGGGCAATACTCAACTGTTGTTCATTTTTAAGTACCAGTAAGAGCTATTGAAACAGACAGGACCCTGAGAGAGAGAGAGAGAGAGAGACGGAGAAGAAGAAAAGAAAGAAAGAAAGAAAGAAAGAAAGGTGGGAGGGAGGAAGGAAGGGAAGAAAGAGAAAAGAAAGAAGTAAAGAAAAAAAGAAAGAAAGAAAGAAGAAAGAAAGAAAGAAAGAAAGAGAAAGGAAGAAAGAGAGAAAGAAAAACTAAATAAGTATTATTAGTAGTATGAAAATAAGCACACTTAGGAAGCCCACGCAGTAGTTTTGGGCATGCCCATACATGCACATGTGTTTGAATCTTGAGGGCTACTCTTCGACATTCCAGGGTGCGTGGGTTATGAAACCAGGCAAAGGGGAAGAGCTAAAGAGGTGAAGCTAAAATGCACCACAAGGTCAGAACTACAATAAACATCAAAGTACTGTGACACTTTGCAGATTATTTGCAGACCTTGTAAGCACTACCTCTCAGGGGGAATGGGATCTGCTGGTGCCCTTCTTTCTCAACGAGTACAGGCCCTGGCCCCTTGCACTGCTTCCTGCTCTAATACAAAACCACTTTTCGGCAAAGAGAATGTATGACAGCCAGGGGTAAAAAAAAAAGAGAAGTATTCTGTGGGGTGAGAAACACATCTAGATTGAAAATGGGGGGGTGGGGGGGGCATTACCTGTCAGGAATAGAAGTAAGAACCAATCTGTATCTTACCTAATGAAGCTTAGCCCTTAGGTTGAATAAACAATATCCTTACAAATTAATTGTTATAATAGCACTGGCCAGTAGAGGGCATACTTTACATTGAAATAGATCTAAAAAGGCCTTCAACCAAGAGGTTTTTTTCATATGAATTTTTTTTTTAACTTCAATATTTTTGGTTCTAAATGGTTTAAAAATATTTTAAAGTATTTAAAGTCTAGAAGATGTTAAATGTGAAATTTCTCAGATTCCAGGTAATATTTCTGCTTTATTAGTAAAATATTCAAGTTGTGATTGCAAAATGAGGCATTTTTTCCATGGCTTACGGACTGGTCTTAGGATCATTGTACTCAGAGCTGTTCTTTTTTTGTGCTGTTTACAAAGTTATTACAGAAAATCCTATCTTTTAATTGGATGAGTATCATTTTCTTTCATTCCAAAAAAGTTTGATATAAATAACTGCTTTTTTCTTTTTTTTTTTTTTTAACAGTTAGGAATTACCAACATTTTCTAATCTGTTTTGTAGCCAGCTTTGATATTTTCCCTAGAGGAAATGACAGCTATATAAAAGTTAACTAAACTTATTATATAATGTAACTCCAATATTCAAAAGCCCATTTAAGTAGCAACTTCATGAGAATTTAAGATTTGTTCCTCTTCAAGATTCATTTCCTTTATCTAACATAATCATTCTCAAAATAAATGAGAAAATAGAAACTACTATCTGTATTTTAAAATTTTAAGAAAAAAAAAAGGTTAAGTCACTTGTTAGCAGTGGCTGAGCTCAGATCTGGAGACCGATCTGTTTGACTTCATAGCACATGTTCTTTTCATGGCAACACCCTGCCTCCAATTGACTACTCTATTTTATCTGATCTATTTTAAAATCATAGACACATGACTTTACTCATCAGGACATAAGTCCAGATTGACGTACTGTGAAAAGTACAAAAGATGAAACAAAATAATCCTATATAAATCAATTACAGGAATTCTTGGCTTATAAACTCAATAGCTTGGTTTAATTTTGGCATCACACAATCACTTGATCTGACCTTGTGTGTGTGTGTGTGTGTGTGATTTTTTTAAACATGATTTCTCTTAAGTGACTGCAGGAAGAGAATCTCTGGGAAAGACATTTTATGGGAGTTTCAATATATTTTCTTTTATTGTTCAAGTTATTTCCTCTAGTACTTCTCTTTCTATGAAATAAAAAAAATATATATCAAATGCATAAAAATTCGCTGCCTAGGAAACAAAATTATTTTTGTGTTGAGAAAGTAGAGATTTTATATATCCTCAAAATGACAAAGAAATAAACCTCTATATATTCACTTTCATTTTCATAATTATCTCCGGCAGAATTATTCCAATTAATTTTGTTTAACAAGGATGGAAGTGTTCCTCTTTTATATATGTGCAGAAAAGAAAATTTCAAAAATAAGTGTGGATGTTTAAATGTAAAGTAAATGAAAGTCTATCGATGAAATCAGAAATGTGAGCAAAATAAAACAATCTCTAGCTTTTTTTCCCCTTGAGAAGATAAACTGAAGATTGCTAGAAAATTCGACATTACAATGAAAATGTCTATATGCTCTAAAACGACAACAAAAACCAACTTTCATTTCACTTAACGCTATTAGATATAGGATTGTTTGCTTGTTTACAAAGCTTCACACAAAGCATCAGCCATTGCGTGCTATCAAATAAAAAGCACTGGAATAGTGACTAGACTCGGATCCAGAAATTGGGGCCTCCTAGCTCGACCCCATTATGGCTGTGTGGTCAGGATAAATCATTTAACTTCTCTGAGCCTTGGTTTCTCATCTATAAAACTGAGGTGACAATGGATATCTACCACACAGAATGTTGAGGTTTAAAATGTAATTTACATCTGTGAAGGTACTGAGCTCAGTGTTTTCTTAACACACTGCAGATTTGTTTGTTAAGATCAAAATAATCCAGGTAACAAACTTAATTAATAATACCCTATTTGGGGTCACAACTTTCTTTAATATTTATAAATTAATCATGCACGTTGTGTTAAATAGCTTCCCCAAGCTTATATATGTTAGAACAGAGCTTGGGGAAAACTTTGACTTTACATATACACAAAATAGTTTTAAGATTGTTGTTGAACTGCTAATGATTAGAGAATCAAATGAAAATCAAGTGCATTACACTTAATGGGAAACAAAGATACAAAGGGTTAATTTTAGATAACACTTGTTAGTATTTTTCGGTATTTTGGGTGTTATCTTCAGTTCTCAATACCCTATTTAAAACAACAAATGAAAAGCATGTCAAAATTTACTTTTTTGCTTCAGAAATCCTAGTCTGTATTTCTAGATCTAGAATTATCCTTGCAATGACATTTTCCCCATCTCATTTTACACCTTGCCTTTTCCTTATAAATCTTATTCTCTTTTCATCAGTACATCTGCCCCAAACGCTCTTCTGCTTGACAGTTCTATCCCACACTCGCCTCTAAGCTTCTAACAAGGCATACCTCTGGGAATTGCAAAGTGCCATATTTAAAATCTCTCAGTGAGATATACAGGTTTTCCCATGTAGTCATAAGGGATTCCTCAAATCTGAGTTTGAGAGCTAATCTACGACAACTGGTAGGCACAGTATTTTCAAATTAGTATATTTGTGTTGTGCTAATATACTTAAACAATATGCGTGTCCGTTGAGAATTTTTCCACAAATTCCTTATCAGCTTTCTTTGAACTTAAAAAAAAAAGATATCTTACATATTTGATTGGCATCAGTTATAATTCCATTATATTTCCCGCTAACTAGGCTTATTGGAAGGGAGATGTCACAGATGTCGCAGATGCTCAATGGAGTACTAGTCAGCAATAAAAAGGAACAGATTAGTGATATGAACAACAAGGATGCATCTTGAATGTGTTAGGCTAAGTTAAAGAAATCAAACAGAGGCTACGTATTGTGTGAATCCGTTTATGTGATTTTCTGGAGAAGGCAAAGCTATAGGGATAGAAATTAAATCAGGGACTGCTAGGGGGCAGCACGAGGAAAATGAAAACAAAGGGGCTTGAGGGGACTTCTGAGGTGATAGAAAAATCTTGATTGTGATGATGGTTGCAAAACCATATACATGTGTCAGTGTCGACAAACTAAACCTACCTAAAAAAAACAACCTAAAAAGAATGATTTTTATATTATCTAAATTGTACCTTAATACACCAACTTAAAAAAAAACTGGTTAAGGAAAAAAGAAGATACTTGTAGTTTTGAGGAGTTGTATATGGTCTTTTTCCAGAGAAATTTTATTGATAATATACTATGTGTGTGTTTCAACGGGTTCTGTTACTAGCCCTAAATGGGTGGCACTCACACTAGTTTCAAATAGCTAACGGCTACTTTATGTAATTTGTTTTGTGCATTTGGGAGCTTTAGCATGAAGTGATAATTATGCAACAAGTATAAGTATTATGAAATGCTATTAGTTGTAAGAAGAACGGTATTTAATGGAACTCCTGCCCTAATACTAATCAACAACTTGATTTTTATTTCATTTTCCAATTATCAGCACTGAAGTTGCAGTGGTAAGAGTTTATTGTGCCTAATATTACTTACTGGTTATCAAATTCTGGAGGGTGAATTGTACTAGCCCCATTTTAAATGAGGGCAAGTTAGGCTCAGAGCAACCTCAACAGCAAATTTCACAAGTCCTGATTCCAGGGCTGACGTTTGCTGCCATCTTTCATTTACTTTTCCCAGCTTAGCAATAGTTCTGATCCCTGTGGATAAGATGGCATAAATCCTTGGCAATAAACTGTAAAGAGGGAAGTCTTCCCTAGAGGGAAAAAAAGATTTTCCAAAGGAATTGATGCTGAGTACTGAAAACCAAAAATCGGGATTAACAAGTTGAGGGAACGCTCTTGACATTCATCCTCATGGTGACTTTTTGATGGAAGCTTAGTTTAATTGTAGTAAAGGAAAACATTTATTTCCAGCCTCACAGAAGCTTCCATTACAACTGCAGTGCCAGGCTTTAATGATATTCTTTTTGAGCAAATTCTTTGTGAGATTTTGAAGTGATGTTTATCGCTGAACTGTTCTTTTGGGAACCAATCAATAGAACCATGTGGTTTATCAATTCTTTATCCTTTATTAATTCCCTGCCATATTATGTTAAAATAACTCGGTGGTTTCTGTGTAGTACTTTTTGTCTCAATGCCACCATCAAGCCTAGATCTTCTCTTCTTGCACAAAACTTACGTGGTGGGGGGACATCAAAAGTCACACGTGTTTACAAATTTGTATTTGCTCTCGAATCGGATGTATGATACTTCAAGTAGGTATATGTGTTTGATTCACTACCCGACAGCTGCTCATCCATAGTAGACTTTTTAAATGTTGCTTGCCAGGAACTCTTACCTTTTATTCATAATTGTCTGGGTGTGCCTTTTCCACTTGCATTGAACTGTATGTACTGTGTGCTGTAGAGGTGTGCAGTTAAAATACGTTTATTCTCAGAAATATTTTTAAAATATTTTAAAATGTTTTCCTTTGCAGAATCAGACACAAGTTTGGCAGAAGGAAGTGTCAGCTGCTTAGATGAAAGTCTTGGACATAACAGCAACATGGGCAGTGATTCAGGCACCATGGGAAGTGATTCAGGTACTGCCTAACTGTTGTGTAAACCTTAAAAAGTGTGAAATAAGACGCCATATAGTGGAAAGCATGGGGGCTGTTCATACCCTCCCTAATGTATTTATGCAATTAAAGCAATTCTTTTCTCCAGTTGAAGTAGTTTTGGAACTTTGCCATTCACTTTCTTCAAAAGTACAACTTATAAAAGTCTTAGAATCAAGCTCTCTAATTTTTGATCCAGTACTTATCTTTTTGGTGTCGATAAGAATATGCATATGCCACCTTCCATAGAATTATGTCATCTATTTTATTTATGCTGTCTGTTTCAGTTAATTTGACTGCATTTAAATGATGTATTCAGTTTGGTACATGTGTACCAAACCTTATTTTTTTTAATTAAAATACTTTTAAAATAAATCCATTAATACTGTCAATAAGATGATGGTGACTCTGTAGATTAGCTGCAGATAACAAGAGTCCTTTTAAAATGAAAAACTAAAAATGACACGTGTAGTTAAGAGAGTTTCAGTTTCCCTAAATATCTCCTGCATAGGAGTAGAGTTTGCAAAAACACTTTTGTCACTAAATGAGAACTTTATTAGGTGTTTCCCTAATTGCTCCCTCTATTAGCTGGTAGCACACCAGCAATGAACGAGAGCGCCTCTTCTCAATGCCACACTTTAGCAATACTTCCTGTTATCAGATTGCCTAAATGTTGTCAGTCTGGTCAAGTTCATATCGCTTCTTTCTGTTGATTGAATGTGCAGTTCCAATGATTACTACTGAACTAAAATGTTAACATTTTCTAAGAAGAGGTGATAGATCCTCGGAGATTTGTTATACACCTCTCTATATTCGTCTGGTGTTTGAAGTATCTCACAATTAAATTAACAAATTATAAACAAACAAAAAATGCTTTGCAATGTGGCCAGCTAAGAATCGGTAGGAAATTGGCAAATTCAGAAACACAAATTACTTTTGTATTCATTTGTTTTGTGATTGAGTTGTAGAAAACACTTGGAAAATGTTGTGTATTTCAGATTACCGTGCATTGTCTGAAGAATTATAGAAATTTAGCTAGAATAGTCCTGAAGAGACAAAATCATTTACATGAAAATGGTCATCTGCTCTAAAAGCTTTCCAAGCTTTTAAAGGGTTAATTCATTTTCTGTTCACTGCAGGCAGTGTTTATTAAGTTATTGCCCTATGCTTAATTCTGTGGATTCTATTTGAATTTTCTATACTTGCTATGCAAACAACTGTTAGATTTAATAATTAACATTTCTATTAAATGTTATTGCTGTTAGAACTCAAACTGTGCTCTAGCTAATATTTAACATCTTTATGGTTGTTTTAAGCTTCTGGACCTCATCCTAATTTTTGTTTGTCTAAGTAAGGGCTTTTCAACAATATTCATTCATTCAATAAATATTTAATGGGCATCCCCTATGTGTTGGCCATTTTGTCTATTTAGAGCTGTTAGCAAATGTAACTATTTACTGATTTTCAGTCCTCAATGTGGCATGAAAGACGTGATAAATCTGAACGCAACCTACTTTTAAAAAGCAAATACATTTTCAAAGGCAAATACATTTGAAGACAAACTCATTTTCAAAGGGCACCCATTGACGTTCTAGATGGGGTCAGTGCTTAGAAATGAAGAATTACTTCGCATAGTGGGTAGTAAAATTCTGAATTTATAAAATTATGAGATTTCTTTCCCTCAGGTGTATCGTGTAGAGTGAATTAGAAATCAGTTCAAAAAAGGTTTAGATAAATTGCAAATTGGTAAACATACATTTAATTTCTAAAAAGCATCACAGTGTTTGCGATTATATCTTAACCTTTCAGGCTGACAGCAAAGGGACTCTATTTCATATGTCCTTTGTCCACCTTCAGCAGTTACATAATGGGACATAAGGCTCATGGATGTGACCCAATACCATACCATTGTGTTCCTTTGTGGAAGTATTTCATCATAGGAAAACACGATTAATAAGGCTCCTAAAGTTTAAATATTCTAATTATGCTAGGGAAGGCTTTTTTGTTTTTCTGTTTCTCATTTTTAGAGAGATACACTGCATCTCACAAAGTGGCAATGTTTTTGGCAATACGCATTGGCCTGATATGTAGAAAGTATTTCCTTACTATTTCGAGGTAATACCTATTAATATTTGTCCAGCTGGAATGGCGTATTTTTCCGTGGTTACATACTATAGGTAAAGGAATACTTTGTCGATTTCAAACACATGCAGTGACAGACCTTTTCTCTCCAAGAATAACTCAGCTGTCAAAATCAATGTGAGAATGAAATGTGCCACATGGTGTAGTTCCAATAAAATGTTATTATTTAAGTCCTATTTGATTTTATTTTTTGACCATTTATATGGCATAGTATAATTTCAAGGTCTTCAATCAATATTTGTTGTAGAGGAAGGGCACAGTGTTATTCAAAGCTTGTGCATATTTTAAATACCACATTCATTATTGCATTTAATTGATTTTGCTTTTCAAAGCAAGCCAAAAAGAAACAAAAAAACAAACAAACAAAAACCCAAACATTTCTTTTATAAAGGAAATTGGCTCCTGGCTCCTTGACACCCGCCCAGTTCTCTCCTTCTGGTGACAGAGAAGAGAAAATTCTCTTTTCATTGCTTATGTGGATAAATTCTTCCATCCCTATGTCAGAGGATGTGATAAGGCAAGAATCAGGCTGAATATTTAGCACTCACCCAGCTCTTCTTTGGATGCTGTTCTCACAATGAATCCAACTCTGATTTTTTCCATATTCACTCTGTGTTTCTCTTTTAAACTTGGGGCTACCCATCAAGTTTCCTAGAGTTGACTCAAAAGTATGGAAGCTAATAGAGCTATCTGTCTAATAGCCAGACATTGTTAGTGGCCGCAGCATATAGTGCTTTAGACCCTGAAGTCCTTGAAGACAAGGACTCCATTCCTGGGGCTGCATGGCACTTAAGAGCCACCTAGTGAATAATTACTGCACAATGAATTAGTGGTGCATGATGAGGTAAGTAGCAGGGAAACATCACAACTTTGGCTCTAGAATCAAATCTTGAACATGATAGTCCTTTTAGCTTCCTAACTCATCTTACATTTTTCAGTAGAATAAATAGCTAGCACGCATAAGCGGTATTGATATTGTGCTCATTTGACTTAGTTTTAGATTACTTGGGGAAAAGACAGAAAATTGCCCTAATTTCTCTTTTTAATATGTATCACCCAAGGATATAGTAGGAAGTGTGAAAAATAAAAAGGGGAAATGATTAAAGAAGTACATTTAACTACTACGAGGGAACCAGAATTTTATTATTTTTAAAAATCCATGCAAAAATATACCTGGAGTGAAATTAAACAAAGGGAATCTGTTAATATCTTTTAATGAATTTCCTAAATTAAATACCAATTTAGCAAAAGTAAATAACTGGATCTTGGTGTTAAACGCAATTTAAAATACATCTTCCTTTGCAAATATTCTTGCTCTTTTGGAAGTTAGGTAATCAATGCTGGTAATGTAGATAGAATGGTAGGATTTTGATAATCTATAAAAGCCACTTAGCAGAGAAGTAATGATATTCTTAAATAAAGCTGAACCTTACATAAATGTAATAGAAGATGAATCATTATGATTGCTGTAGAGTTCAAAACAAGCATGGAGAGCAAACTTGTAAATGCATATTTTTAAATGCTGGTGATCTTAAATGAGTTTCTCCTGAAAATCATATTAAATGAATCGGCAGATGATCCAATGATAACTTAAATGTATTGCGTCTTTGTTTACTCATCCATACAGAAGACAAATTTCCTGCCAGGTTAGTAGATGACTCTTACTAAGTGGTATTTGGTGTGAATTTTCCTACCTATGCAGATAGGACTATCACAACAAGTTAAAACCCATTTAAACAGAATCATCCAGTTGCTGAAATGGAACCATCAGCAATTTTTGTGAAGTTAATGGGATTATGTTGGTTTAGTTTTTTTGCAATCATTGATAAGACAAAGAACACTTCATGTGTAATGAAGTACTAAGTGCTGTCATTTCATTTTTTCCTTATGACTATATAAAGCATAAGACAGGCTTTTAAATTGATATAATATGTATTTTACTACATTCCACATGATAGGTTGTACATTTTTAGATCTTTTTCCCCTGGCTAATATAGATAAATCTGGTCACTTTTAAACAAAACATGTTTAAACCAAGATATGTTATAATGATTTTATTCTAATGTTCAAAGAATTAACGTATATTAGTTCAGAAATTTTAAATTTTAAATTCAGAAATCTATATTAACTGGACATATTTTTTATGTATTGCCTTGTGAGTTTCAGGAAACTACAAACATGTGGAGAATACATATAAGGAAGTGATAAAGACCAAAATTCAAAACTAAATTTATCACAATTCAATTCAAACCAACAAAATTATTTTTCATCTGTTAAAGACAACCTATCAACTAAAGGCTTGCATGGGAAGTTTTTCCCCTTTACCCTTGTTTAATCTAGCTACCTCACATGGCAAAAATAGGATTTTTTTTTTTTTTTTTTTTTGCCATTTTAGAGTTTGGGAATAGATAGATGATAGATAGACAGGCAGGCAGACAGACAAACAAGCTCTGGGATATTTGGTTGTCAGATAAAGTTTTTCAAATGAAGGAAGGTAGCATTAGCTATAATATCTTCTTTGCAATTAAAGGTAAGGGCTGGGGAGGGGCAGATACAGAACAAAGAGAACTAATGACTCCTGCTTTCCCAGTTCCTCTTGATTCATAGGTATAAAGTCTAAAAAGAAACAAGTAGGGCATAAGGGCTCAACAAAGAATTGGAAAGTCTGACGCATTAAGAACTGTTACTGCCAATCCTGTGCTGCAGCCCTTTCTGCAATTTCCCCTGGCTTTGCTCACTCTCTGAAAAGACTCTCCCCTGTTCCCTCCCCTCCCTGCCCACCATCCTGTTCATTCCCTCCCCAGGAACTTCCACCGCCAGGCCACTTCCATGGTGGAGTGCCTGGTTGTATCCTGCAAATGCCAAGAGAGCTGACACCCATTTGGTATGGAAAAATAGAAAAATGGATTGGGTTGGACCACACATGAAAGGGAATTTAAACCCCAAGAAGCCTATGTTCGGTTTTAGACTTCCTAGCGTTAGTTGTTTTATTGCCCATTCCCTTACTTTTCTACCTTTTAATTTCCTTCAGAGGAAGAACATGTGGCAGAAAGAGCATCCCCTGAGCCAGAACTGCATCTCAGGCCCTACCAAATGGAAGTTGCCCAACCAGCCTTGGAGGGGAAAAATATCATTATATGCCTCCCTACAGGGAGTGGGAAAACCAGAGTGGCCGTTTACATTGCCAAGGATCACTTGGACAAGAAGAAAAAAGCATCTGAACCTGGAAAAGTTATAGTCCTTGTCAATAAGGTATTCAAATCGCACATAATACAACTGTGTTTATTTTCACTTTATTATTCTGATGCATTTGTAAAATGACACTATAACAATGGATCGCACGGATTAGTGTAATTCAGAGTAATCTTTTATTTTACTTTATATCTTTGCTTTTACAGTTAAATGGTATCTAAGTTATTAGCTTTTAAAATGATTTTGCTTCATAAGACCAGAGCAAAGATCAAATAGCTGTTATTTAGGTATTAAGAATACATTTACCCAGATATTCTTTAAGGTTAACTGGCACTAATTTAAGTTATCACTGTAGGTGGACATGAATGACCTCAAAATATTACTGGAATCTGGGATCAAATATTGTCTTTTGAAGTCTCCTTAACTGTTGGCCCTTAGTTAAAGGTGGTAAATCCTCCTTACCCAGAATATGTATAATTTATGTGAAGATAAAGAGAAAATTAAGTGAATATCTGGCTGATCTAAATCAAGTTAAAAAGGAAAATAGATGACTAACTTTCAATAATTATACAAAGATGCTACTTGAAATGTACCTGAGGTTTCCCTCTAGTAATTTATGTCCTGGGATATTTAAAGACCAGTCTTCATAAACAGGTATAATTCCCCTTTACGATAAAACAAAATCTAGTTTTTTGAGCTTTATTCAGATAAATGAGTTTATTAATTTATTAACTTGCATATTGAGTGGATTAATTTTTACTTTTATGGAGTAAAATTGAGTATACATTTCCATGGCCAAAATAGTCTTTTCTCTATTACTTACAATAACTCGGTTTTCATCATGACCCTTACCAAAAATATAGCAACAGACTATACAGCTTTCCTGTGTTTTTGGATTTCTGTTATGCTTAAAGTTTTAGTTGCAACCTGCTTTTCAGTACTGAAGTAACATACTCAGAATCTATGATCTGAGTAATTTCTATCATGTGGTTCCAAATGCATTCTATATACAACTACTAAGTCAAAAGATCTTTATGCTTAAATGACTGTTATTAGAATACTTTTATTTCTTTTGTGACAATAGTGATGCACCAGAATTTATTTGCCCATAGCTTTTCACGTAGTGTCTTTATTAAGGACATTACCTTTTGGAATAAAAGGAATCTAGCTTTGACTACTACTTCTTCCTACCAGTAGTTTAACCTTGGACAAATTCCTAACTTCTCTCACTTTAGTTTCCTCATCTGTAAAGCGAACAAAATAATAGTACCCTATACAGCTGCTCTGAAATTTAAATTAGATAATCTGTCTAAAGCCTAGGAATGATTCAGTGAATATTAGTTTTTCTTCCCCTCCCTCTTCCTCACCTCCAAAACTTGGTAAATGGAACTTCTTAACTAGTTGAACAGGGTCTTAATGCCAGGTTTGGAGAAAAAAACAGAGTTAACTGGATTTGAAGATACTTCAGCTGGAGTTCTTGATACCATTTGAATATTCTACAGTTTAATTTCCTCAACCTCAGCCTCACCATCACCCTCCCTACAGGCTCTTCTTCCCTCTCTATCTATCTCTTTGTTAGTTACACCACCTCCTCCAAAGCATGAAGCCTCAACACCTAGGGTATATTTTTGATTCCCTTTTCTTATCAGGCCACGGGGTCATAAACTATTAGAGCTGAAAGAGAACTTCAAGATCTAGTGCTTATCCATTGCAGGGTGGTTCTCTCACCTCTGCTGAGTAAGCTGGAATATCCAGAAAGTCCCCATTTTAATAAGATAGCTTGATCCATTCTTTGAATAACTGACTCAGAAGGAAAGCCCCAGCAAAATCTGTTTCTCTAGAATCCACACTCATTGGTTGGAGTTCTTTCCTCTGTGATTATACACAATAAGTATTAATTCTCCTGCCTTGTGACTGCCCTTCACATAGAGAAGGCAGAAATGTGGTTCCTGTGTCGTTTTTCTTTTGATTCCCTGGGATAAATATTCCTAGTCCCTTTAACTCTTTTTCATATAACATGGTTTCCAGGTTTTTCATCATCCTGAGTGCCCATCCTTTTTGAGACTTCTTAAAATACAGTGTCCAGAGTTGGGCAAAATACTACAGATACAGTCTTATCAGTGTAGACAGTAAGCCCATGTGACACGAAGCCATGAGCAGGTTTGCCTTTATCACCGGTGCCGGCACTCACAGACTCATCTGGAGTTTGCCATAAACTAAAAGCCTCAGTTTCTTTTTGTCCAAAAATCTGTTAGACTAGAAGCCTTTTAAGTTATTTTTGTCCAGTTAATTTTTTGAGCCTAAATGTAAATACTTAACATTCGTTTCTTCATCTTCTGCATGTTGACTGATCATGGCAGGTCTCAGGGTTTTGTATGCACCTAATGTATCTCCTTATAATGACTAATGACTCCCTCTCAGTGCTGTATGCTCATCACAAACCATTCATCTCATGCAACTAGGTGATTCTTATGAATCCACATTTACAGCCATGTTTGAATGTTAAATCATCCTCATTAATTATTCATATTCATTGCCCTGTTGTGTAGACATTTAAGGACATAAGTCTAATTCATCATCTGCTTCTCTATTGTTTTTTCCCTAAGAATTACCAGAAATCCCTCCATTGGTTCTTCCATATATGTCATAATTGTTTACTTTATTACCCTGTTTCTTTCCATTTTAAAGGCACATGAGCTTCAGTTCTTTTTGATTGAATCAGGAAATCGCTAGTTCCGTATGTCAAATAAGCTTAGTTCTGTATTTGACCAAATAGATGGTATTATCACCCTTGATCTGGAAAAGAGAAATCCTGTCCCCTCTAACACCGTTTACTTTCATCTCCCTGCCTCCATGCTTTCCAAAGTTATCGCCTTCAAATGCAGGGAGAAATGAAAACACCACCTGTGTTCCCAGACTTTCTATTTCCTATCTAGGGCTTCAACATCACGAGAGATAAATCCCAGGTTCCTTCAGATGCTATAATACAGCCCCATATGATTCAGCAGAAGTGGGTAGCAGTTGGGTTTGATTAGTCTTGGCAGGCACTCTGTCACATCTCAGGAAAAGGCTCCAAGAGGACCACACACCTCCCAATTAGCCATGTCAGACTTGCATCTGGCTTTCTCTGTGTCCTTCAGTAGGAAGTCAATGCCACCCAGAGTGAGTATCAGGATTTCCAACACCTGCTACCTCCTGTGAAAACTTATTTTTGTTCTGTAGACCAGAAGATGCTTCTTCTTTGAAAGTTCTTGACTCATCCTTTACGGGCAGAACCCCAGGTCGCTTTGTCACCCCATGGTACAGAGATTCTTCGATCACTCAGCAGCATGAGGGTGTTTAAAGACAAATCAAAGACAGATCCTGTCCTCAGGAATCTACAATCTAAGAAATTAGAGATGTGTATTAACAATGTAATAATTAATATTGTATTGCACTTGGTGATACAATATTAATTATTTTTATCATACCTCATTAAATCCACACGGGTACTCTGTGAGGTAGCCATAATTATCCTCGTTTTGCCCATCAGAAAACTGAGGCTCTGAGGCTTTAATTGGTCCATCAGGGATCATCCTGCCAATAAGTAGCAGAGCCGAAACTTGAATCCTTACCTGCTGAAGCCAACTGGGCCTTCTTTTTTCACTCCACAGCAAGAATGAAAGGATTAGCAAAATATCAGGAAATTTTTATGAGTTATGAGTACCCAGAAAATGACAGCCTCTATTTCATTTAATTTTCGCAACAACTCTACCGTAGGGCTAACATTATCCTCATTTTACTGATGTGGAATTGAGATGATTCAGATGATTCGGTAACTTGTCCCAGGTCACATAATAAGCAGAGGGCTGGAGTCATTTTCAGAGCTGACTTTCTTTCCTCTGGATCTTACTGTCTCCTTCCATTAAGCTTAATTTCCATTCTCTTCTTCAGAATCTCTCTTACTTCCTCAGATCATTTCCCCTGTCTCATATAAGTAGAATGGAAAGGATAGCTCTAGAAAAAATGTGTCAGAAATGAGTTTGTGTAAGTGAGAGAAGAGCTGCGGTTCTCAAATTTTAAAGCCTTGCTGTCACACGAGAGGCTTCATATAAGCGCAGGTTTCAATGTTTTGTCCCCAGAGATGGTGCCTAGAGCCAGTAGTTCTTTGGTGGGGCCCAGGAGTCTTCATTTTCCAAATCTCTCAAGTGATTTTGTGGCAGGTAGACCAGAGACTTTTACCTTGACAAAAACAAAAACAGAAATACTAACGGAAAGTTTCTCTCCTTAGTCGTTTCCCCTTGTGTTATTTTCTTCCACTAACCAAACTTGGTTTTTGATTTTAGGTCCACACTGTTTCCTTAAAATTCATAGATTCCATTTTAACCCCTTCCCCCTCCACATTGACTCTTGGACAAGTTCATCATTTCTACTAAATAATGATACAAGACAGTGTTCTTTGTACACTGTTCTCAGCCAGGGGTATCAGCCAGCCCTCATTTTACACATAAGTAGGACTCACCTCAAGTACAAAAGATGAATAACACATGTTCTGCAGACCAATAGAAAGATAACCATTGATCACATTATCTGGTAATCACGTTATGAGGAATATAACGCTTACTCTTTGATGCTTGCCCTTGAAACTCTTCCTGCCAATTCCCTGTTTGCCACACTGTACATCCCTAGGCTTCCATAGTATAAATTCTCCTAGCATATAACCTTCAAGATGGCCTGGTTATTCCTTTCCCTTGATCTAGGAGGTATTTTGAATGATGGGCAGTGCGTAACATTCAGGTATCAACTCAGCCACCTTCAGCAGATGCTATGACATATGGAGAGCCAGCTGAAAGGATTCTTTTTTTTTAACTACCATGCAATAAATCTTTTATTAAAACTTTCACCAGGTTCGGCTGTTACTGAAACTGGTAATTTCTAAACTTAAATTGGGGCAGATGGCTATAATGCAGAGTGATGCCATCATTGGGCAGTATGAACGCAAGACTGAAGAATTAATAGCCACCCCTTAAACAGAGGACCAGATACAGGGTTGACACTTTCTGTATGTTGTAGTCAGAAAGAATGTGGCCATCTTCCAGCTCCTTGCCTGCAAGGATGAATCTTTGCTGGCTGGGGGTTGGGGGGCGGGGGTCCGGGTGCCTTCTTTGTCCTGGATGTTGGCATTCATGTTCTCTATGGTATCTATCACTGGGTTCCATATTCTGATCTCCAGATGGTCTTTCAGGTCAGGGTCTTCAAAAGAGTGACATGTTGACCAGCTAGTGAATGCGACGATACTGTGAATTGCCAATTACACCGAGTAACCTCAATGCCAGCATACTCCCACTCAACAATGTCAGTCAAGTCTGAAAGATTTCCACTTATTTTGCCAAGCCTGTTTGCTTGTTTGTTCTTTCTCAGCCACCAAAGCCATTTTAGTGGTCTGCCCCTTCACCGCACATCTGCTCTCCTAAGCAATGTCTTACCTCCTCAGTTTTGGTTCTCTGCTGTCTTCAATTTTTTAGGCATATTGTCTCTGGCCCCATCCCAAAACAAACAGCAGGAATAAATCAACACTAAACACAACTCATAAGGTCCTATGAACTATAGTAAATGTAAAATATTCTGTGTGGTATTCACAACCCTTTATAGCTTGGCCCTGATCTATGAATTCAAAATTTATTTCTTATCCAGCCTTGGTTTTCATTTATCTCGTCATTGACTCATGGCCTACTTGATTAGAATTCCTTCTAAACCTTTCTTTTGAGCAGTCATTTGCTTCTGCCTCTTTGCTGTCACTTTGTATATATTTCTATGAGAGAATTATTATATTGTGTTTTAATAAGTTGTGCTTTTTTGTTGGTTAGTCTTAGTCTATGTGCTTAGCTGGACTGTTCCTTGAAGTTGTCAGCCATATCTTAAACATTTTGTGTCTCAGATACAATGCCTACACCTAATAGGCGTTCAGTAAATGCTTACTGACAAATTGGATAGGTCTTTATGCTTAATTAACTGATAATGTAAACACCTCTGATAATGCTTGACACATAGTAGGCCTTTGATCAATACTCCTTTTGCTTTGACCATGCTCTCTCTCTTTTTTTAATTTTGGCATTTTTAAAGGTACCACTAGTTGAACAGCTCTTCCGCAAAGAGTTTGAACCATTTTTGAAGAAATGGTATCATACTATTGGATTAAGTGGTGATACCCAATTGAAAATATCATTTCCAGAAGTTGTCAAAACCTATGATGTTATCATCAGTACAGCCCAGATCCTTGAAAACTCCCTTTTAAACTCAGAAATAGGAGAAGATGATGGTGTCCAGTTGTCAGGTTGGTTGAAGTGTTTGTATTTTGGTAAAAGAAGAATTAGTAGTAATATCAATGATAGTAACAGAGGCTGTATTTGTTAAATAATCTTCAAAATGCTGATTTAAAAGAGTATCTCTGACTTAGATTGTCTTTCATTGCTTAAGTTTTCATTAAACTCTTCTACTTTCGTGGGGAAACGTACAAAGATTTTGGTATATTTTTAATTAGATCCCTTTATATACATAAGGATACATTATTAAATCAAGCACTCACTGGACTTTCTATTTACTTTTTATTTCTATGTACCAACAAGTTATTTTCATATGCTAATGGATACTGTTAGATCTGCCATGTTTCCGTAGAATAAAATACAGTCCTTTCTATTTTGGGGGAATGGGAAGAAAAAGTGAGAGAAAGGGAAAGAAGTATATATATTCATCATAATAATGATAATAATTAAATTCAATGTTAAAACAAGGCAAAATTATCTCTGTTTAAATGGTATGGTTCTCATTTGCATAAAAAAAGCCTTCAGCCGCTTAAAATTAAATGTGTTATTAAAGAACAAAAGTGTAATCCTGGTTAATTTAAGTGTAATCCTGATTAATTTGGGAGAATATAGGCAGAGATTGAATTCTGTCCCATAACACTTTGTGCCTTTATAAACTTTCTGAAACAAATCTATTAAATAGGGGCAATATCTAACAGGAATAGTTTCATGATTAATATACATGGACCTCTGGATGTACAGGTTACTGGCATAGTCACATTGCCCTCTTAAAAAGAGGTCTGTGCCAGAATTCTGCTCGAGAAAAGACATCACCATGGCACCTCAGTTTACTAACTTAAAGGTACTTTTCTTCACTATACCTCGCTGGTATGGACAAATGAACCACTTGGATTTTCTTTTAAGACTTTTCCCTCATCGTTATTGATGAATGCCATCACACCAACAAAGAAGCAGTCTATAATAACATCATGAGGCGTTACTTGAAACAGAAGTTGAAAAACAATAAACTCAAGAAAGAATGCAAACCAGTGATTCCCCTACCTCAGATACTAGGACTGACAGCTTCACCAGGTGTTGGAGGAGCCAAAAGGCAAGCTGAAGCCAAAGAACATATTTTAAAAGTAAGCCATTATGTATATAACATAATGTATATGTATATGTATATGTATATGTTATGTATAACAACAACAACAATAACAGCAACAACAGCAAAAACCTAAAGCAAATGCCAGTACTTCTTGGGCTTTTTGAGTAGATTGAGGTCCAAACGCCATGGAGTACATAACAGAAGGTATTTCATGATCATTGATTAAGTTAAATCAATGTGTTTTAGTTAAAATAAATATATTCAATCTTCTACAAAACAGTAATATGCTTTAATTGATTACTATGGCATATAAAAATGTCACAAAAATTATGGAGTGCAGATATAATAAATGAAAAATTGGGGCAAATGAAATACCTAATTTTAAATATCCACTCTTATTGCTAAACTTAATGATCCATTTGGTATAGAAATAAGCAATCTATCTCTCTCAGAAAATAAATAAATAAACATTTTAAAACAAAAAATAAAATAAAAGGGGCACCTGGGTGGCTCAGTTGGTTAAGTATCTGATTCTTGATTTTGGCTCAGGTCATGATCTCACCGTCGGTGAGACTGGTAAGATCAAGCCCCACATCAGGCTGTGTGCTGACTGATTCTCTCTGTCCCTCCTTCTGTGCACACACGTGCACTCTCTCTCTGAAAAAGATAAATAAACATTTAGAAATATGCATAAGTGATGAAAGTTTCTAATTTTCACAATACTCCATGAGTTTTAAAATTGCATATTTTCTTCTGTGCCTTTGTTGTTCTATGTGATTCAAAGATTCTGAGTAATTCAAATTAAATGGGAAAGGGGGATACAAAAATCTCTGTTCGAAGTTGGACTACTTGTCAGCTGACCCCAAATGGTAACACCACATAAAGTACTATTGTTGATTTCAAATGTTAAATGAATTCAGAGAAACCCAAGGAGTATGTTGGTACTAAAGCAATTGCATTTATATTTTAAGTCCCTTACTTTAAGTTGGACTCAGTAAAATCACGTACAACAGACAGAGGCACAATTATTGGTTCCAAAATACAATTTATTATGGGATTAAGGACTAACATCAGTCTAGATTCAGGCACATCTAGTCTTCAACTGCTCCTAGCTTTACATTGTCCTTTTTATGGGTATAAGAGGGTGGTAATCTGATCCAGGGATGTCAAGATGGCCTTTAAAATGTCTCATATAGGGGCGCCTGGGTGGCTCAGTCGGTTAAGCGGCCGACTTCGGCTCAGGTCATGATCTCACGGTCCGTGAGTTCGAGCCCCGCGTCGGGCTGTGTGCTGACAGCTCAGAGCCTGAAGCCTGTTTCAGATTCTGTGTCTCCCTCTCTCTGACCCTCCCCTGTTCATGCTCTGTCTCCCTGTGTCAAAAAAAAAAAAAAAAAAAAAAAAAAAGTTAAAAAAATGAATAAATAAAATAAAATGTCTCATATAATATGGTTATCTTATAACCATTCTCTGCTGATCTCTTTTATTTACTATACTGTTTCCATATCAGTTTTTCCAGCTGGCAAATGGAATTTAAGAAAGGAGAATAAATACACTTCTTTTCTGGAATTATCCGCCAACTGATTTAGAAGTTTCGTTTTAGTCTGTTGAGATAAATGTACTGGTTAATCAGATCCACAGTAAAGTAATACTCAAATGCTATATTTAGCAAGTCATGGTACTTATTTATTATATGAAAAAATAGTTCTACATTGAATCAATTGAAAAGGAAAACTAAATATTTGAATATTGAAAAAAATCTCTTTTCCAGATATGTGCCAATCTTGATGCATGTACCATTAAAACTGTGAAAGAAAATATAAATCAACTCAAAGGCCAAATAAAAGAGCCATGCAAAAAGTTTGCAATCGCAGATGACACCAGAGAAGTATGTGCTTAAAGTTTTATATTTATTAGATTAATAATACCATACTCAACTGAAACATGCAAAGGTTATTTTACACAAACCGAAGAATATTATCTTAAATTTTTAGCAAAATAACTTAGTTTTATTCTTTTGTATTATTAGATGATAAAGCACTGCTGTGAATTCTCTTGTCCATCCTTTTAGTTTACCAGTTTATATGAAGAGACGCCATGGGGATGAGAGTAGAGAGGGTTATATACAAGTAAACTAGAGAGATTACTATAGTTCATTTTATTCATTTAACTTTCTTGGTGAATTCCAGGACTAGTTTTCTGACATTTCACAGAACAATTTTGTTGCTACCAAATTGCAGTTGGTAATGATAATGGGAATCATTCCTAATTTGCACATTTACTTTCTTAAGAAAACACACGGTACACACAGTAGTAAAGAAGTAAAATATTTACTTTAATGGTTCCTTTGAAGTGAGTATTTTTGCTGATTATAAAAACCAACTGAGTTGTTTTGGATATTATGATCAGTATGTTATGTCAATACTTTCATTTGTAAAATATAAAAAGCATGATAAATTTTAGCTCTATGTACTTGATGATAAGTGTAGTCATTGAAAAGCTACGTCATAGGATGTTAGGATTAAATGACATGAAATATGTATAATAGACAATATTGTGTTTGAAATGTCGTAGGCGCTAAACCAGTGTCAGTGACCAATCTCCGTAGATTAATTTTGGTGGAAATTCTGAAGAAGACTACTATCTATTCCAGCTGAACTAGAACATTTGAATATACTTTATTTTCCTTCAGTTTTGTTACTTATTTCCTTTTACTTGATAAATTTAAATGCATGTTTCTACTCATCATCATTGAAAAAAAAAAAAAAACCCACGACATCCCTAGGATAAATTTTTAAAAGCTGCCATCTTACTTTTTAACTTACTTAATTTGGGTATGTTTTTTATTGAAGTATAACAGACGTACAGGAAAGTACAAATTCATAAATATACAGATTGCTGAATTGTTTTAAAATGAACACATCTGTATAGTCAAAATCTAGACAACATTTTCAACACCCAAAAAGCCCTTATTTCTCCTTCCAGTCACTCATCCCCCAAGGATAACTACTATCCTGACTTCTAACACCAAGATGGGTTTTGACAGATTTTTAACTTTATTTAAAGGAAATCATTTAGTATGCACTCTTCCGGTTTTTTTGTTTTTGTTTTTTAAACTCTCTTAACTTTTTCTTAAATTCATTAGAGGGGTACCTGGATGGCTCAGTGGGTTAGTGTCCAACTTTTGATTGTGGCTCAGGTCCTGATCCCAAGGTCATGGGATCGAGCCCCGCATCAAGCTCCATGCTACCTCGCGCTTAGGATTCTTTCTCCCACTCTCTCTCTCTCTCTCTTTCTGTCTCTCTAAAATAAAAAATAATCCAGTTAGTTAACATACAGTGTTATATTAGTTTCAAGTGTACAATATAGTGACTCAACAATTCCATGCATCACCCAGTGCTCATCACAAGTCTCTCTTGACTTTTTATTTTGCTAGAAATCATACCAGTTCTTCAAATGGAAATGTTTCTTAAATTACATCACAATCTCTAAATAATTGGGGTATTGCTTTAACTTACATATTTTAAAATTACTCTTAGCATTCAAATTTCTTATTATTCATTAGTTTTATCTTTGTAAAACTTTTAAAATGGGAATTCCAGTGGGGGTGCATGGTGTTGGTGTGTGTGTGGCTTAAGGGTGGGTTTCGGATAAGAAAGAAATGTACGAGGAAGTGGTCAGAGATTAACTTGTTTCTTTGTCTCAACAAAGATTATGAACCAAATTTATTATAACATGGAAATTATGTTAACAAAGGTAGTGTTATTTCTTTAACAACATAAACATGTAAGAATAAGTGTATAATTTATTTTTAGGATCCATTTAAAGATAAACTTGTAGAAATAATGACCAGGATTCAAAGTTTTTGTGAAATGAGTCCAATGTCAGATTTTGGAACTCAACCCTATGAACAATGGACCATTCAAATGGAAAAAAAAGGTAACTGGGTTTTTGACTTAACACTTCCATGTTTATGCTAAGATTTCAGATGATCTATCATATATTCTCAAGCAAGCTGAAAGCAAATGGAATATCAGATGGAATTTCTCTGAAGTAGTACACAGATGTACATGTTGTAATCTCTTATCTACTGATGGAAAGAAGCTCCAACCTATCCATTTTTGTCTTCATTTCCAGAGTCTTTCACTTATTGTATGTTTAACACATTAAGATAAATATTAACGTTTCTGTCTCCAAATGCAAACTGAACTGAAATGTTTTCCATGCTATTCTTCTGAGTCAGCAAGAATCAGGAGGTGTTCTTGCTGTAACAGAGCTCAGATAGCCAGTCCAGAGGTTGAAAGGCTTTAAGAGCTCAAGGCGCATTTTGGGCCTTAACTTGCCCATTTCAAAAACAAGTATCAAAGACATACTCAAGTCCACAGCACAATTGTAGGGGTGTGTTTTACCATTATTTTACTATGTATAATGTGTTCTTTCACAGCTGCAAGAGAAGGAAATCGCAAAGACCGAGTTTGCGCAGAGCATTTGAGGAAGTACAATGAGGCCCTACAAATTAATGATACAATTCGAACGATTGATGCTTATAATCACCTGGAAGCTTTCTATAATGATGAAAAAGAAAAGAAGTTTGCAGTCCAAGAAGATGATAGCGATGAGAGTGGTGAGGAGGGTAACGATGATGGTAACGAAGATGAGGATGATGACAAGAAGCCTTTGAGAGTGGATAAGACAGATAGATTTCTCATGGATTTATTTATAGGTGAGAATCAATGTGACATTTATGGTGTATGCTCATGCATGTGCCTCTTTGGCATGAGCCCACTGCTTCTCAAAAGCTCCCCGAAAGGCCCTCTTTTAAAAAAAAGTATGTATTTATTTATTTATATAGAGAGAAAGAGAGAGATACAGAGAGAGAGAGGGGATCCCAAGCAACCTCTGAGCTACTAGTGTAGAGCCTGATATGGGGCCCTATCCCGAGAATCTCAAGATCATGACCTGAGCTGAAACCAAGAGTCCAACGCTTAACCGACTAAGCCAGCCAGGCACCCTCCAAAAGGCCCTCTTAAAATAATCTTTCATTTTGAAAGAAGAAATCCCACCTATATCGGGGCCCCTTCTAATTGATGGGTTCAGATTAACCATTAATTGTGTAATCACGATCAGTCATTCAGCCACCTGGTTTTATTATCAACAAGCCTGCAATACATTTATTTATTAAGCTAGCCTCATTGTTAGATATAGCACAAGATTAACTGTAGGTCAACTACGTATCTCAGTATCTCATTACATAAAATCTCTGAGTGTAATTACTCACATATTTTATAATCAAACTAATTATTTTTTAAAGAAAACAATAGAATGTTGAAAAAGCTGGCTGAAAACCCAAAACATGAAAATGAGAAGCTGACCAAATTAAGAAACACCATAATGGAACAATACACAAGGACTGAGGAATCAGCCCGAGGAATAATTTTCACAAAAACACGACAGAGTGCATATGCCCTTTCCCAGTGGATTACTGAAAATAAAAAATTTGCTGAAGTTGGCGTCAAAGCCCATCATCTGATTGGAGCTGGACACAGCAGTGAGTTCAAGCCCATGACACAGGTGAAAACATCTCCTGTATTTCTTTCCTCATGTTGTTATTTCTCTTCCCAAATTCATTGTAGTCTTTTTCTTTTTTCATTTGTTCTCTTGACACCCCACAAATAATTTTGTGGGATGAAACACGTGTTCTTAAGGTAAAATGTGAGTTTAATAGCAGTCTAATCTGTGGTATTTGATAAGCTGAACATTGTGTTAGGAGTCACGTTTTTCACATACTTGGAGCAACTTTGGAAATTGAGTTTCCTTTGCAAAAATGATTGACATTTAAACCTAGTAACAAAATGCAAAACTGGTTACAATATCATATCGAGTGGAAAAATCAAATCCCCACCAAAGTATGTACATTATAATTAGAAAAATGTAGAATATGTTTGCATAGGATGAGATCTGTAAGGCAACTTGGAAAAATTAAGACATTTCGTGTGTTAAAAGATTTGGGACTATGAGCGATTTTCTTTTCCTTTTAAAGATTTGTTTTGTTTTGTTTTCATTTCATTATACTACTTATCATGTGCACAGTAAAAACCCATGGGAGATTAAAAAAAAGGCACTTGTAGACATTACAAGCATGGATTGTTAGAGGAAAATGTTCTTCTGAAGTCATATTGACTTTGAGTCTTGAGGGACAAGAGGAGCCTTGAATTCTGTTATGGTCATCATCATTCAGTCCAATGGAGCAAATTATCTGTTTTATTGTTTGCTGAAAAAAAAAAATAGTTCTTGAAATTTTACATGATAATGCTCAATATACTCACTACATATACTCAGTTAAAGCTCCCTCTAAAATTTATGCCAGACAAAGAAAGAACTGTTTTCCTTGGGTAAGGAGCTTACTTCCTCCTTTGTGATGAGAACTAGTTTTCTTAATGTGTTTCCCTTTTGCCTTACCTTTCCAGAAGCTCACAGGTAAAACTCAAGTTCAGTCCCACAGCCTCTGGGTTAATGCTTACAAGTAATACATCTGTATCCTTTTACTCCTGTTTTTAAGTTTCTATTATATTAGCTTTCGTATTATGACTTCAGGTATATGTGGCCTCAGCTCCTCTTTGAAAAGAGGTGAGGTATAAAAGGAAAGTATGTTATCAAGCTACTTTTTGGTCCTAAGTCCTTTCAGATTTGGGGGCTACATACCAAATTTCCTTCCTTACATCCCACATCCTCCCCTTGTGAACAGAGTTGGCCTTACTCCTTGGGAGAGGGAGTTGGCCTCTACTGTTTCAGGGTTTGATGCTGTGTCTGAAATTCTCATTATTAAAGTACTCTTGAATAGCAGAGACATCTTCTGCTAAAATCCAAAGACATGTAAGCCTTTATCAGTGGACATGAGTGCCAGAGGGAGAAATTATCAGTGAAGACTGGAGAGAGGCTTTTTCTGCACAATGCTTTAGCATTTAGGAGTCAAATAAAGACACACTGCCTCTAAGAAGAGAAGGAAGGGGATAGGAAAACACACTGCTGGTGTGACATGTTATTTTTGTTTAATGTTTGGGGCTAAAAGACAGCATAAACATGCACCAGAGGCAGACTGGACCAACAGCTTTGATAAGAGTAGTTGTGGCAGTAAAACCACCGTGGCCATATGGGGCTGGGTTTATGTTCACCTGCCCCTCCTATGCAAGGGCCAGTGTGCATGTTTTCTTTCTTTCTTTTTTCTTTTTAAGTTTATTTATCTATTTTTGAGAGGGGGGAGGGTCTGAGAGAGAGAGAGAGAGAGAGAGAGAGAGAGAGCCTGACATGGGGCTTGAACTCACAGACCATGAGATCATGACCTGAACTGAAATCAAGAGTTGGATGCTTAACCCAGGCGCCCCTATTTCTTATGCTAAGAAATTAATATACTCAAAAATTCAAAATTCAGAGTTTTTTAATTTAATTATAGTTTTAATATTATGTTTGAATAACTTATTTCATTTTTATTTAATCTTCTCTTTGAACAGATAACATATTCACATCTTTCAGAATTAATAAGGTTCAGGGCACACGACTCCTCTCCGGTATTCTGGCTCCCTCGCTGGAGGCAGCCAATATTTTCAATTTTTCACATATCCTTCCAGAAATATTCTATAGGTTTCATGCTCGAGTGACTCTTTAAGTGACCAAATGTGGCATAGACTGTATTATTTTCTCTGTGACTCAAAATTCAACAATCTTTAAAAGTGTCACTGCATCTTATTTTCTGAATACTAAAGATTCTGAAGTTAACATAGTAAACAGCAAAGCCCACTCTAGTTTCTCATTGCCCTATCCTCTCCTCAACTGAAAGCATCTCCTTTTTCCTCCCTCCCAAGTTACCCATCAATTTATTTCCTTGGCAAAAATGATGGTCTTCCCACTTCCAGACTGGATGATGGAAATATTTTTATTATTGTGTGGTAATCCCAGATTGGAAATCAAATGTTGTCTTACCATCATGTCTTTGTTCAATGCCAAAAACAGATGGCAGTGAATCCGTGTATGAGCTAATCCTTTGATTTGCACTGACCAGTTGCAATTTATTATTTCTTCTGCTAATTAGAAGATTATAATGTGTTTAGCATCACAAAATTTAATTTATTAAAATGTTTCTACAGAATGAACAAAAAGAAGTCATTAGTAAATTCCGCACTGGAAAAATAAATCTGCTTATCGCTACCACAGTGGCAGAAGAAGGTCTGGATATTAAAGAATGTAATATTGTTATCCGTTATGGTCTCGTCACTAATGAAATAGCCATGGTCCAGGTACACTTAATACCTCTAATATGTTAAATTTTTATTTTGTGTTATTACTTTAATTGTTTTAGCAAAACAGCACAGTTTTAAAAATATATCTATTCTTCTAAAAGAGAAATCGGTTCTTATTGTATACAAATACCAACTCATTATGTTGCACACCTGAGACGAATACAATGTTATATGTCAATTACACCTCAATTCAAAAAAAGAAATCTTGAAGAGCTGAATACTCCTGTTTTTGATTCGCATGACAATCAGATAACTGTTGTATTTTTGTTGTTATTTTTAATTTTATTTTTAATGTTTATTTTTTGAGAGAGAGAGAGAGGGAGGGAGGGAAAAAGAGAGAGAGAGAGAGAGAGAGAGAGAGAGAGAGAGACGGAGCACAAGCAGGAGAGAGGCAGAGAGAGAGGGAGACGCAGGATCCCAAGCAGGCTTCAGGCTCTGAGCTGTCAGCACAGAGCTCGACTCAGAGCTCCCAACTCATAGACTGAGATCAACCTAAGCTGAAGTTGGACGCTTAACTGACTGAGCCACCCAGGCATCCCAACTGTTGCATTTTTAAACAACTCTTCTTTGGTTGTTATTTCTGTGTCCCAAGACTCTTCAGAAACATGACACTGGCCCCGCCCCATCTGTAAGAGTCAAAAGAGGCCTCTTCATTCCTAGGATGTCTGAGAGCTCCCAGCTGGACTAGGAATCTGAAGTGCAGTGGTCTTAAAAATGTCTGACAAAGCAATATGCACAAACCTCAAGGATCCCTACCATTTCTGCATTCTCCTCCTAATTCTTACAGTTTTTCTGTATGTTTTGAATTTTTCATCATAAAGTGTTGAGGGAGGCAAAGTTACACATGCAAAACAAAAGTGAAATGTCCTAATTTTCTTTTATCTTTTACCCACACGATTTTAACAATATAATTGTTACCTTTCATTTGCATATATAATACTCTTCCTATAAAATTAACTTAAAATCTTTTTTAAATACATTGAATTGTATCCCTGCATGGGAGACAAGTCAGGAAGACTAAGATAACCAGACAACCATCAAATTAGCAAGTAATTGAATTTCAAGAGTTAATTTGTTGGTGGCTTGTAACACTGAATGCATTTTTCATACAGATATTATAGCTGGTAGTTAGGTTCCTGGGCCAGGCCACAACATTGTCTGTTACTCAAAATGTACCTAAATATTACTTTCTAAAGAGGACTACAGAAATTTATCACCATGTTGAGCCTGTTTTCATGGGGAAATGTGCTCAAAATCCAACATAGATACCAGGAGCAGAAACTGCATTTTCAATAGTCCTGTTGTCAAGGTCAGAGATGCCCGTTCTTTCCATCTATCCCTCCTACCAGGCCGGAATGCCATTCCAGTCTAAGTCAATGGTGCCGGCTCCCAGGGTTGAGAGGAGGATCCTGGGAACAAAAAAGGTGGACAGAATGGTCTTGTGCAGTTGAGGGTTTTGAGGGTTGGTGTGGTGACCTAACCATCATCGCTCTAGAACATTGTTTCTGCATTAAAGCACATTTTGAATTTCAAATAACTGATTTACAAAAAATGGGTAACAGCTAACTTTACTGAGAATAAAGAAATTACTTGAAGGCTGGCACACTGAGCAATGAATACCATTCCAGACCAAAGATGAGAGTGTGGACAGAAGGCATAGCCATTCGTTTATTTGATTTCTTTATGTTCTCAGGCCCGAGGTCGAGCCAGAGCTGATGAGAGTACCTACGTCCTGGTTGCCCACAGTGGTTCAGGAGTTATTGAACGTGAGATAGTTAATGATTTCCGAGAGAAAATGATGTATAAAGCTATAGACCATGTTCAAAATATGAACCCAGAGGAGTATGCTCATAAGGTATTGTTTTTGGACCTCTCCGAATTTATTTTTCACTTTAAAGTGGCTGCATGTGGTTGCCATTGATAGCTTTGTGGCTAAGTCTCAAGACAGAAATTGTGCTTGAATTTTAAGTTCCAGTTGGATGAGCTGTACTTAGTCCAGATTCACATACAAAAAGAATCAAGATCCATCATGAGCAGAAATTGTCAGGCCACCGTTCCAATGAAACCAACCATAAATTTTGATGATGTAAATTTAATCTGCCCTTGTTTAGAAAGATTAGTGCAGTTCACCCATTCAAGCCAACCTGGTAATTTTGGTTTCGTTGAATCAGTACAGACACAAATTTTCATTGTAGAAGCATTTATGAAGTGCCTACTCTGTGCCAGGCAATGTTCTAGAAAGAGAGAGCATGGTAGCAAACAGCACAGACCGATCTCTGCCACGTGAAGCTTATATTCTAGAGTATACGTAGTGAGAGTTGAAGAGGAGAAACAAGAAACAAAAATGAAGCAAGAAATATATCACATAAGGATAAATTCTAGAGAATTAGAATAAGACAACATGAAACAAGTCATTAGATGAGTACTTTTTAGATTGGATGTTTGGGGAAAGTCTCTTAGAAATAGAGACATTGAGGTTAGATTTGAATGATAAGAAAATACATAATATGTTATCTAGCTGCATCTCAGTTTACTAATGTAGAGTCATTTGAGCTTCAAGAGGAATGCCGTGAAGGAAGAATGCATTTCTGCAATATTTCAGGAAATCCCCCATACCACTGAATTAAAGACTGTAACTACTATAATAGCAAACAATCCATTTAGAAGAAAATTCACACCCTTGCATATGGGTGTGAATGTTAGTTTCTTAACATTGGAATTGGCTCTACCCTAAATAGAGTTTCACGAAAGGGATGCTTTTAAATTGGTGTGCATTGCTATAACCAACTCCAAGGTTTCCTGGCCAGGTTTCTACACAAACTTATATTTTAAAACCCCTTTACATACAAGGCAAACCAAACATTTGATAATGTCAAATCAAACATCTGTGACCATATAATGCCACTGGAAAGTTAATCAAGTGGATATTTTCAAAGATTGATGTTTCAAGACCAGATGTTTTGGGTAAACTCTAGGCCATCTCTGGAATTTATGAGGCAAATTTTTCCAGATTATATCTACAATAAGATACAGTCTCTTTGGGGGCCCCAGAATCGGCTACCTTTTTAGATTTCCTTTGGCTAAGAGCTCTGCCCTCCTAAAGCTACTCCAGGCTGACAAACTCAGAAAAGGATGGCAGGGGGTACATTTGACTACTATTCTGTGCAGCTCCCTCAGCAGACATGGCTGGTAGACCCCAGCACTCCCTTCTTCTGAGTTAAGAATCCGTATCAACACAGTGTTCAGACAGCCACTAGTAAATGGTGAGCCTTGACACAGAAGGTGAGGTCTATTTTCCATGTCATATACAGAATCTGTACATAACTGATAGCCTGTGCATCAAACTTCTAGAAACAATGTGAAGTTTTTAAACATTTTCCCTGGCAATGACCCAACAGCTTTTCCAACTCGTTACATTTTATTTAGACTTTGACTGACTATAGCTTATACCTCCCATATATCTATGATGCTTTGTTTTCATTTGTTGCCCCTCCGATTCACATTCTTTACTATTTTTCACTATTTTAGAACTAATCCCTTACTGGTCTTTAGTATTTTAACTAATTAATCAGTTAATTAATTAATGTATATATATATGTATGTATATATATTATATTTTTATATATATATATATATATATATATGTATGTATGTATGTGAGGGAGAGAGAGAATTTAAGCAGACTGTGCTAGTGTGGAGCCCAACATGGAACTGGATCCCACAACCCTGGGATCATGACCTGAGCCAAAATCAAGAGTCAGGCTCTCAATTGACTGAGCCACCCAGGCGCCCCTATTCTTTACTATTTTAAAACTAATCTTTTAGTTTCTGGTGTCCTGGTTACATACCCATACACTAACTTTGGATTTATTTTTATCTTTTCTGTTGCACCTGTGTTTCTTAATTGCCTGCCATGTACATGATCCCATGCCAAATCATCTTTTATCAGCTCAGTGAATGATAGTATCTTGCAGGAACAACCTAATTAAACTTTTAGGGAACATAATACTTCAATTTTTTATATTGCTATAATTTACACATGACACTAGTCTTTGTACTTGTCTGTTTAAACTATTATATGGCCCATGGGCTGCTTACAAGGTTTAGTTCTCCTTTCTGTAGTAAATATGGCTGTCTTGAATCAAAGCCCAAAACAGAGGTGAGAGCCAGAGATGGGCCATTCAGCTTTGCTCATCAGCACTGATAATTTACTTTTACTACAAACTTCCCCTCAGCCTTCAGGAAAACAATGGCATACTGCACATTTTAATATAAATTTGCTATCTATGAGTGGTTTAGTTTGGAGGTAAATTATTTAAGAAACAAGTTTCCTAACTTCCTATGTGAAGTTATGTAGGTGTGAGACCTGGCCAGTGCCTATCTCAAGTTTTGTGTCTCTACATTGTTTCTGTTATGACATAAATTTTGCCACTAGCCACAGGGCCTGGAATACACAGTTAAGGTCTTATTCTCTCATAAAAAAAATGTGGATAATCTAGATCCATATGATAGCTCCATGATGTCAAGGAAGCCAAGACCTTTCTCTCTCTTATCTGCCCTCTTAGTATTTGGTTTCTGTTATCCAGGTCAAAGAGAGGTTTTTTTCAAATTTCAACTGTCACATGCTCATTTTAGATGGAAGAAAGGAGATGGAAAAGACAGAAAGTGCAAAATGGCCACTATCTGATACTTGAGCTTTTCTAGAAATTCTACTCAACATCTTATGTCTCACTGGCCACTGGCTTGGAATGTTGTAATGTAGCTAGCATATTTTCACCTGGGATGAAATTATAGTTCTGTTCCCAGGAAGAATGGACTCTGGGTGGGAAACTAGTGTTTCTGCCACAAATGTGTAAGGAAGAGATTGAGTAAGATAGCAAAGGGTCTAGAAAAGATTAAAGAAATTGGTGGCGGGGGGGGGGGGGTGGTGGCTTATCACAAGTAAGAGAAGACTATTGGTAATGTCATAATAGTGTTTAGGTCTTCAAAGGGATTCCATGTAAAAGAAGGCTTAAACTTATTTTATGACACCGAATTGAAACTAATGGCAAGGGAGAGAGGTGGTAGGATGAGGTGTTATTTTGTTGTTGTTTTGTTTTTGTTTTTTTAATATTACTAAGGACTTTCTCACAGTAGAACTTGTCTAAAATGGAAAAGGTTGCTTTCTGAACACATTTCCATGATTACAGGAAAGGATTATATGCAAAATTCTTTGGAGGCTATCGCCTCATTATTTTTCTTTCTATACTAAGGCCAAGTGTACATTTTTGTAACTATTTAAGATCTCTGAATTCCAGGAGACTTACTTCAGTGAAGCTGTGAAAAAAAAAAAAAAAAAGAAACACTGAATTTTTTTTTCTCAATGCAGATTTTGGAATTACAGATGCAAAGTATAATGGAAAAGAAAATGAAAATCAAGAGAAGTATCACAAAGTATTACAAGGAAAACCCATCGTTAATAAATTTCCTCTGCAAAAACTGTGGTGTGGTAGCCTGCTCTGGGGAAGACATCCATGTAATTGAGAAGATGCACCATGTCAACATGACACCAATATTCAAGTAGGTCCGGGAACACTGAATTTTTATTTTCTGTATAAGAAGTGAAGTAGGTTGTACTGTGCATGTTCTTCCGAAATGGTACAAATGAGGTTCATTATTTTTCAGAACTTCTCCTCCTTTAGCCCCCATATTCTATCCCTATTTCAAATGTGACTTTTTCAAATATATTGCACTGAGGCACGGGGGGAGAAGGGAGAGCCCCAGAGCCATTTGGATCCAAGGTGCATCAGTCTGGTGTGTAGTCATATTTGTTCTCAAATTTTTGGACAACTTAAGTCTAGTTAAAATAATCTACAGACTTAAAGAGGCCACCAAAAGCAACATGGCCCTTGAGAGATGTATGCGGAAAGGGAGCGTCTACCTGATGATCTGTGGGGGCAGGAAGGAGAGGGGGATAAGGTGTGGGATATGCATGCAGGTGGCTGAGCTTCAGGTCCAACAGCATGTACCCATAATTTGCATATTTGTCTGTTGCAAATTCTCAGGTATGTTTTTACTCCTTGATAATTTTAGGGAACTCTACATTGTGAGAGAAAACAAAGCCCTACGAAAGAAGTTTGTAGACTATCAAACAAATGGCGAGATTATCTGCAAAATATGTGGCCAAGTGAGTAAAGTGCTGTGAGCTTATGTTTATTTTGGCCACAGGGAATTCTTAATTGGATGTGCATTTAATTTTTCCCCTCACTCTCTTTTGTTTTCTAGGCTTGGGGAACGATGATGGTGCACAAAGGCTTAGATTTTCCTTGTCTCAAAATAAAGAATTTTGTAGTGGTTTTCAAAAATAATTCACCGAAGAAACAATACAAAAAGTGGGTGGAATTACCGATCACGTTTCCTGATCTTGACTATTCAGAATATTGTTTGTTAAGTGATGAGGACTAACACTCGATTTGAGACTCTTTAAAAAATATTATCATCTTAACATTTACTTTGATTTTGATGAGTGTTTTTACTATACTACAGAACTGATATGAGGATTAATAAAGTCATTGCCTTACTCGGTGTTGAGCTGCATGGAGGAAGATAATGTATTATGCTTTCAAGTATCTATCTTGTTGTTGGGCAGGGGTAAAGAACACCTAGCAGTAATACGCATTAGTATGGAGCATTATGGGACTGTGGAAAGAATGCTAGCATATAAAGGAGGCATCCAAGGTACCACTATCAGTCCTGTCACACTAATCCTCACGATGAAATTAACCAAATCAGTTCATCTTTCTGAACCAGTGTCCTTATTCGTGAAATCGTCATAGTATTATTTACCTTTGTTTTCATTAGCTTTCTACTGCTACACAACAAATTAGCACAAACTTAGTGGCTTAAAACAACAGTCCTTTATTATTACACATGTTCTGTAGGTCAGAGGCCTGGACAGGGTCCTCTGCACAGGGTCTCAGAGACTGAAATCAAGTTATGAAACAAGTGATGTTTTTCATCTGGATGTACTGGATGAACACTGAATCACTTCCAAGCTCTTTCAAGTTGTTGGCTATCATTTCCTTGAAGATGAAGATGGGGATTCCTGTCTTCTTGCTAGCTGTCCACTGGGGATCACTCTGAACAGGTAGGGCTGCCTTCATCATGTGACTTGCTCATAGACCTTTTATAGCACAGCTATTTGCTTCTTCAAAGCCAGCAGGACAATCTCTCTCTTGTCTGCTAAAATCTGAACGGTAATCACAGGAGTGACTGTCTCATATTCATAGATCCTGCCCACACTCAAAGTTCAGGGATTTTGAGGGCATATACACCAGCAGACAGAAATCTTGGAGGCCGTCTAAGAATTCTGCCTCTCATACCACTTGCTCAGCTTTTGTGAGTAAGTGATATATGTATTCATATGAAAAGCACTTTGAAAAATATTAAAGCACCATAAAAAGCAAGGTACTATGAAGAAGCAGCATCAGGTAGCTTAAGTCTTATTTTTTCAGCTTTCCCTCCATAAACACAGGAATGGTGGCTAAGTCCAGACTATTTATTAATACTTGTAAGATTACCTATGTCAGTAGAGATGTCTAGGGTTCACAAAGGATGTTAGCAGGGAGCAGATGCTTGATGTTATTAGAGAAAATATCTACCTCCACTTGTCCCTAACACCAGGTAGAAGGGTAACCTCTCCATGACTGTGATATTTTCAGTTGTTCTGAAGTAAGTATGATTATTTGGAGATAGGCACAAGGTGCAGCATTCAGAACATTCTCACAGTAGACAAACAACCTCTTTTGCCATGGAAGAGCCACAGGATTGAGACTGATTCACAATTGACCATTTTAACCCACGCTTACTCAGATGATCTGCTGCATGGAAAGTGTTACCTTCTGTGACTAAAGAGAAACAAAATGTTGGAGGGAATGAGAAAGAAAATTCTTCTGTGGTTTTGATGGATTAATTAAATTCAGTCTAACATTAGCTTTTCTTAATAAGAACCAAGCAAAGATGAATATTAACCAATGAGAGCTCTTGGGACAAAGAAGATTGTGGTTTTCTTAAAATACTTTTAAAACCTCCAGCTGACTCCATTTAAAGTACTGCTGTCTTCTAGAACATTTTGGAAACTATGCAGGAAACCAAATGCATAAAATAGCTAAATGTACTACTGTAACATATGTAGACTGTTTTTGAGGTGTCAACAAATATCAGGTTTTTTCATCTGTGTTTTCCAGTAAATTTTTTTTTCAATAAAGAAGTGTTATCTTTACCTCAAAGTTTTGAAATACGTGTTCCAAATAGTATAAAACTTAATATGTGGTGGTACCTGAAAACTCAAATTATGATGCATGTAATAATTGTAGCATTTTGATTGATCGTTACCGAGCAGTTTAATACTTAGAGTATTTGGATATCATTTACAGGATAGCCGCATGACATGTAGATATCAACCTGGAGTTGGAAGGCCTAGGCCTAGTTTTAGTCCCCATGAAACCTTCAGTTATCTGGGGCACTTTGGGCAACCTCATCTCACAGGTGCTGTGTTTTCTCTCCTGGAAAATGAGAGACTGGATTGAATGGTATTAAAGGTCTCTTACAAGTCTAGCATTACCATACTCTATGCTTCTGGCTCCCTGGTTGCTTTCATTTTAAGACCTTGTCTCATGACTTGTGGTAATATCAGCTGTGGGCTAAATACCTGGCAGGCATATGACACATTTGAAAGTAACTCATATCTGCTAAAGGGCAGTTGCGGGGGTCTCACAGGAAAGGTCCATTGCTGGAGTCCTGTATCTCAAAGTGGGTTGGAAAGGCCTGAAAGTGTCAGGAGATTTTAGAGCACGCATTCCCAAGCCAGTAGATCAGTGACCAACTTTGTGGGTAAGAGATGTCAAGGTTTTATACCAAAAGTTTGAGATCACTTGAGACGCTATGAAATTAAAATACAATAATTTACAGTTCATACAAACATTTGAATGTAAGGCATTGAGGCAGCCCGTAAGTGAATAAGAAATGGTTGCTCAAAGGACCATGAGTACACATCACAAGCAGTTGTTGAAAGCATAAAACACTGCAATTTAATATCTCAGAGTGTTTGTTATGCCTTAGGGAAAAGAAGGCTTCTGGTGGTATTTTCAATTCAGTGGAACATCAAGCCAAAGAGGATTTAAAGTTTCCCATCATTGTTGCTTTTAAGATGTGAAGAATTCGAACACACTTATGTGCAGATGGGAAAGAATAATAAAGAGTGAGAGAATAGTAAATTGCTTGTTGGGTGTTATTGATAAATCCTGACAAATGATGCTGCTACAGTCTTTTCTGGGCACCCTCATCCTTTCTCAACAGTGCACCTTTACACGCTTTCTCCCTTCTTCGCCATCTCTCCAGCTGACATCCTTTATGTTCCACACAGATGAAACCCATGTGGCACTTCCCAGCATCTAGCACAGTTCACGTTTTCGGAACTAGAATGTTGGGATGAGCACTGGGTGTTGTATGTAAGTGATGAATCACGGGACTCTATCCCCAAAACAAAAAGCACACTGTATACACTGTATGTTAGCCAACTTGACAATAAATTATATTTAAAAAAATAAAAAATAAATAAAAGGAAGCAGATTAGAAAAAAAAAAAAAAGAGAGAACTAGAATGGAAAGAACACGCAGGGGGAATAATATTCACTCACCCTGAGCATAACAAAGTGCTTGTTTCCAAGGCCTGATAAACAATTACATTAGTCACCACAGTAAAGTAAAAAAAAAAACAAAAGACAAACAAAAAACCAAGAAAATTATTTCATTTCCTTCTAAGAGTTATAAAGTTAATTTGAAATAACCATGAAATAACCATAAGCTTCTTCAGTCTCCTTCAGTTTGTGAATTTCTCCTTAATTTGTCATACTAGATACAGAATTTTACATCTTTGTTTTTGTGGGGGAGAGCATGGACTGAGATATAATTGGGTTTGGATCCTCAGTAGCTTTGTGACTTGGGCAAGTCACTTGATCTCTCTGAGACTATAGTTAGTACCAGCCTTGAGGGACTGTCATGAGAATTTGGATATTGCATGGAACATACCTAGCATTTGGCATTTAGTAGGAATTAATGTATACAACATAGTAGCGAGAGTGGCCAGAAGAGCAACAATAGTTGTAATAGAACAGCTGTAGGTATTGCATAAAAATAGTAAATTTTAGATTTATGTTTGATAATAAGTAGGTTACCTACAGGACTAGAGTTCCCACATCCAACATTTAGCCTAGAGGGCTTATCCAAGAGCTAAGTGGTAGCTGTAATGAAACATGATTGCTCTGAATGTGCTATTCATTGTCAGTGGAGGGAAGATTTAATGTCCATATCTGTAGGCCAACAGAAAAACAGGTTTCAGCGTGAACACAAAGATCAGCACTGATTTTTTAAGTGGTTATAGGACTTCACTAGGTCTATTATGTAGGTACAATTTTAATGAGATCCCGTCTTTATCTTCAAGAATAATGTGATAGTGTTGCTGTATTGACCTGCCCAACAATTGCAAGAGAGAGGGGTTGTAGAATGTCAACAGTAATTTTTGTCCAACACGAATGATGATTGTCTTTTATTTGTTTCTAAATCCTTAAACTTTTTAGTCGGAGCATATGAAATATGAAATACACATGGAAAGCACTGCAGATATTTTTTGTAATTTTTAGATATTTTCCACACAGAGTATTACCAAGTTCTTCTTTATATAAATCAATCATCCCAGAAGCATCTCATTTGAAGATGAAATTGGCTGTGAGTCCTATTAGTTCATAATTTTAAAATCCAAATTAAAGACCAGATCCTCGGTGGGACTATGGGAAGAGAAACAGACCTTATAGGAAGTAATATTTAACCATGCAGTTGGAATACATTTGGGCCACTATTTAAGTTGAATATGTTTGATGAAGTATATTAGTTTTTACGTACTAATTTCATAAATGGACTTGATTTTGACACTTACGAAAAAATTGTATTTAATTCAGTTGTATATATAATACTGAACCAAAGATGAGCATTTTTTCAACTTAAGTATTTCCTTCAAACACTGTCTTCTGCTGTCTCTTACGAAGCTTGTTCTTTAAACACGTAGCATGAATGGACTGTTGGATGGTTAGTTCCTTCATTTTGATTCACTTAACAGGTCATAACAATGATCATAACTCATCAAGCTGTAAGGATTTGTATAATACTAAAATGCCCAAAACAACTGATTTAGTGTTATCCTGGACAGGGTTGCCCACCTGAGATTAATATCACTTCAGTACCACACCAATGTTTCTATTGCTAAATTTACTTTTTTTCTTTGCATTTTACCCAGGTTTATAATTTCATGACTTTACTTTGCACAATTTATACCAATAACTGTGATAACCTGTTGAGTTCACAGTCGCAACTTTCAAAGGATTGATCTCATTTGACAAGTGTATCTCAAATCTTGTGATGTTTCTTGTGTTTAATTAGACTAAATGGCTTATTCTATTGAAAGCTACTAACCTCATGGCGATAACTCACTTAAGGCCCTAGATTTTGTAAATGAACAACTTGGTTCAGTGTTTTATTGTTATCACTCATTTATTTTGGGATAAAATGCAATCCTCAAATGACTAACTGCAAGAAACAAACAAAAACCTGTCATTCCATGTAAAACACTGTGTTCCATGCAAGAGAAGAAAAAGAAGAGAAAATGAAGGTAAAAAAGGAAATAGATAGAAGCCAAATGAAATAGAAGCAAAGAAATTAAAAAGACAGCCACATGATAACACATAGACAAAGAAATAAGAACAGAAGAAGAAAAAATAAATTTAACTGAGGGATAGTCATACATCTAATAAATGGCCAATTGTTTCTTTTCTACTCATCAAATAATTTTAAGTCTCCCTATTTGTAAGGTACTATAGTTTAGGCACTGAACGTAAAATATGGATCTTGCTCAAGAGATTTTTTTTTTTTTTTATCCAGTGGTGAGGATCTTTTACTCAATAGTGAGTAAAATGAGGATCTCGCTTTTAGGATTCACTTACAGAGATTAGCCATGTATGTAAATATCAGTACGGAAGACAATGACCAATGCCACAAGAGAAGGGAAGGAGAGATTACTTCCAACAGGGATGGAAGATAGAAGACTGCATTGGATCGTGGAGTGTCCAGGAGATTTTTTCAAGTCCTATTTAGAGTTTTCCCATCTTGGGAGTGGGAGAGTTGAACATGGATTGTACATAGAAATAAGAAAAAGGAGAACACCTGATAGTCCATAAAAGAAAATTTTACTATCAAATATGGTTAGAAAAAGAAAATTCACTCTAACTGTATTTAGAATAAAATATTTTTGGTTTAAAGCATATAATAGGTTTGAAATATCTTGTAGATAAACATGCCATTTGACTTAAAATATTGCTAAACTTTGTTTACCCAAGTAATTATAAAACAGTTAAACTAATTTTAATAAGGTTCAACTCCACAATAAGGGATTCAAGAAAGAAAGAAACCAGTGAAAAAAGATGCCAGCTTCTGATGTAACAGTCATGGGAAGAGGTCAAGACTTCTCTAGATGGAGGGGTGCCCAGGTGGTTTGGTCGGTTAAGAGTCCGACTTCGGCTCAGGTCATGATCTTGCGGTCCGTGAGTTGGAGCCCCACGTCAGGCTCTGTGCTGACAGCTCAGAGCCTGGAGCCTGTTTCAGATTCTGTGTCTCCCTCTCTCTCTGCCCCTCCCCTGCTCATGCTCTGTCTCTCTCTGTCTCAAAAATAAATAAACGTTAAAAAAAAATTAAAAAAAAAGACTTCTCTAGACAGAGACAGGAGTGGGAGAAAGATTGTGAGATGCCTGTGCTCTGGTCACTTCCATCCTTTTCAAAAGATGCCTTGAGACCCAATCCTATTTTTCCAACATTATCCTGGATAAAGGCCTCAGCAACTGGCCTAGCAGTCATTCTCCGGCCCAGGTAAGGTTACTACCTCGTAATCATCTGAGGGATAGAATACCTAAACAAGCATAGTTTTGTCTGGAACAGATGGAAGGATGGCTAGTTTGGTACATTGTACATCTTTGTTCACAATATCCAATGATTAGAATACTTTAAGAAAAGTTTTAAAATATGCTTTGGAATGAGTGCTCAATCTGATTGCACCGTGTGGTTAGGCTAAGGAAAGCATAGACCAAGTGTTCCTGATAGATAGTCTTCAACAAAGAGTGATTTTCAGGAGGTGATGAAATGAATGTAATAGCCTAGACGATCCTTAAACGGGTATTGTGGGGGGAAAAAATGAGGAGGAGAAATTTTTGAAAGGGGATCCAAGGTTTCAAACCTGTCTACGGGCTGAGGAGTAAGAGCTGTGAAACAGGGAGAGATTCAAGACTCAAAGGGAGAGAGGAGGGCATAACTGGTGTTACCAAATGCATCGGAAGAAGGAAGTGGATGAAATAAAGAGCAGAGGAAAAGATGAGGCTAGTTGCCTCTGCTGCTGCTGAAGCAGGGGGAAAAAAGTAATTATGAAAAAAAAAGGTACAGTTTAATGTAAAGGTAAAAAAGCAGAAGGCTGATGGAGTTTTTCTACTGGCATCAATCACTGGGCTATCTGCCGAGGTGGGTTTTGGATTTGAGGATGGACATGGGGAAGTAAGGAAAGCAGTAAAGATTTTTAACATGCTTCGATGAATGCAAAGTGACTGATCAGAAACTGAGTAAGAAGATTACCGTGCAGTAGTGGGACTGGCTGATTTAGAAATAACAAATATAGAACTAATCATTTAATAAACACTAATGTGCAGGATACTGGACTAAGTTTTCTTGTATTTATCCTTTGATATGTAAAAGAAAAAAAAACAGACTGTTTAAAGGTTTGATGGACTCAAAAAGTTTTAAAATGTTATGGTCACCCAAATAAAGCTGGTCTTGTTTGTGACTTCTCTCAGCACAATACTGTATTTAGGAGAACCCCAACATCAACATCTCTTCAAAACTCCTCAGAAATTACCTTCCTGAAATCCTGTGTTATCCCCTCTGAAATCCCCTACTTTCCTCCCAGATTCCTCCTCTTATAATGTAAATCAACATGATTTTACTTGTTTATTTCTTTTCCTCTCTCTGTTCATTTACCCTTGGTTTTATGGAAGCTTGAACCACAAACGGTGTTTTCCACCTTCCCTATGCGTTGGGAAATGAATTTTTTTGTGAATATTCATATTAGCATGTTTTTAGTCTCTGAAATAATGGAAAATAACAATACCTGTTACCAATTTATTATCTTTCATCTCCAAATTCAACTTTTTTTTTTATCTGGTCTCTAAACACACAGCTGGGCCCTTCAAGTATTTTTGCTTTGCCAGCTGGCATTGACATTAAACTTTGCCTGTAGAGGGTTCTGGAGAAACAATGCAGAAAGAAAAGGTTTTGCTTCCTGGTTCTGGTGCACTTGCTTTTGGCAAGCTTTTGCAAGTGTGGGTAGCTTCTCCGGTATACAGTTCCTGTAGGACACGTGGCTTTCTCGGGCACCCAGGTCTTGATGGCAGCCAGCCGTACGCAGTGGCCAGCAGTATCTCCTTAGGAGCTTTGTGTACAGTGTCCCCATGAATCCCTCCCCATGAATAGCTTTCCTTGGGACCCAGATGGCACATTTCCAGCGAGCTCCAAAAGGCAGACTTTCAGCGAGTTCCAGCGGCCCCTTGGCAAATTCTTTGCTTTCAATAACCTGCAGTTGCTTTCTCCAATAAGGTCTGAATCTCATGCTTGGTTATCTATCTCAGCCACAAGGGAAGCAGCTGCTTCATGTCTCTGTTATTTCCGTATTCTCTAGAGTTCTTTTTACTTCTTTTTTTTTTTTCTGAAATTTATTGACAAATTGGTTTCCATACAACACCCAGTGCTCATCCCAAAAGGTGCCCTCCTCAATACCCATCACCCACCCTCTCCTCCCTCCCCCCCCCCCCATCAACCCTCAGTTTGTTCTCAGTTTTTAACAGTCTCTTATGCTTTGGCTCTCTCCCATTCTAACCTCTTTTTTTTTTTTTCCTTCCCCTCCCCCATGGGTTCCTGTTAAGTTTGTCAGGATCCACATAAGAGTGAAACCATATGGTATCTGTCTTTCTCTGTATGGCTTATTTCACTTAGCATCACACTCTCCAGTTCCATCCACGTTGCTACAAAAGGCCATATTTCATTTTTTCTCATTGCCACGTAATATTCCATTGTGTATATAAACCACAATTTCTTTATCCATTCATCAGTTGATGGACATTTAGGCTCTTTCCATAATTTGGCTATTGTTGAGAGTGCTGCTATGAACATTGGGGTACAAGTGGCCCTATGCATCAGTGCTCCTGTATCCCTTGGATAAATTCCTAGCAGTGCTATTGCTGGGTCATAGGGTAGGTCTATTTTTAATTTTCTGAGGAACCTCCACACTGCTTTCCAGAGCGGCTGCACCAATTTGCATTCCCACCAACAGTGCAAGAGGGTTCCCGTTTCTCCACATCCTCTCCAGCATCTATAGTCTCCTGATTTGTTCATTTTGGCCACTCTGACTGGCGTGAGGTGATACCTGAGTGTGGTTTTGATTTGTATTTCCCTGATAAGGAGCGACGCTGAACATCTTTTCATGTGCCTGTTGGCCATCCGGATGTCTTCTTTAGAGAAGTGTCTATTCATGTTTTCTGCCCATTTCTTCACTGGGTTTCTTTTTACTTCTTACTAATTAATTTTCTGTTACTCCAATCCCATTATAGTTAATAACTATTTGTATTAAATTTTAACTAATAATTAAATAATAATAACTAATAATTAAATATTTATTTACATTTTACCTGTGGTTTCTCTCACCAGACTAGACTCACTCATGCAATCATGTCTAAAGAAATATGGCAGTTAGTTCACAAGAAGTTACTCTTATGTGTAGACATTGTATTTTACACAGGAAATGACCCAAATGCTTCTGACCAATTCTCTAACCAAATAATTTAGAAACAAGACAGAATATATTTTATAATTAGCTACTTTCATTTTCTAAATCCCAACCATCAGTTCTATAATGCCAATAGCTGAACCCAAAATTCCCATCTTATGTGAAAGACCACATAATGGACATTGAGAGGATTAAATGAGAAAATGTCTGTATACTAGATTTTTTTTAATGATTTAAAACCCTCAGAGAGAGAGAACTACTTTTGTTTTAGAACCCCCTAATGTGTGTTTATTTTTGAAAATGAGACCTTCTTATAGTTCCATTGATAATGAATCAAAGAAATAGCTAAACTGTTTTTGCATAAAACAGGATCAGTTAGAAAGAACTAAAGAGGAAGGGAGAAAATGTTGGAGAGAGGGAGTCTCAGGAGCAAAGCAGGAGGCTACAGCCCAAGTAGAAATTACCAGTGGAAATTCCATCCTCATTGTCCCAAAGCACCAGTGAATATGCTACTTCCATACTTCAGTTGGCTTTATTTGGGATCAGGGCAGTCTGGCAGGGCAATATGGAAAGAGCGAAGAGAAAGCACACACACACACACAAGGAAAAGTGGCTACAGAGAATTCCAGATAACAAATGTTTAACACATTTTACGGTGACACAAAGAAAACATTTAATAAATATTAATTTCTTTCTCTAATTTGAAGTATAAGATGTAATCTCTGACCTTGGGGCATCAACAAATTGACGGAGTGTTCCATGATTATAGGCACAAAATAATCAGAAAAAATATGAGTATACAATAATCACGTGGTATACAAATTACAGGTATTTTAGAACTGAGAAAAGTTTCTGAATTAGAGTGAGTAAGAAATTTGAACAATGCTCTGTATATATTAGATGTTCATATTTCATAATAATTTAAAAGGGAAGAAGAGTAGGAAGAATGCTTTAAATGAAGGTAATAAGGAAGAAGGAAGAAGAAAAAGAAACATGTTTTGCATATCTATTGGAATACCAAACTGAATCTCGGATTGACTGGGTAACCAATATGAAGTCATTCTAGTTTTTTGAGCAGTAGAGTGGCAGGTAGAAAAGACGATCTGCGAGGAGTTAGCAGGCTAAATCATACTGAAGAGAGAAAAATTGGAAGGAAAAAGATCAAGGAAGTTGGAGCCATTGAGTCTGAGATGATGAACATCTGGACTTGGTCATTGGCAGTGAGAGTGGAAGCAATGAGTGATGCTGGAAGATGTCGAAATAAAATCACGACCTGGAAAAATTGTGACTGATACGGACTTGATGGCAATAAACAAAATAAATACAAAAGTACAGCACAGTTGGTGATAGAACCAAATACAAGAAATTTCTTTACGTTACCTTCTTTTTGCTCTCAATATGACTCATAATTCTACTTGGTCGTCATCTAATTCCACATGCGGTCATATTCCTGGCATACAGAATAACTCTTTTATTTCACCCAAGAACTTGCTCACTGGGCCCCAGCTGTTTTCTAATCCACCCACACTGATCACTGAGCTGTGGTGGATACAATTCCCTTGTCCTGAAGAAAAGGTTTAAAATGAGTCAGAATCTCTTGATTTGTGAATAAATCAAACATTTTTATTTCCCAGAGGCTCTGGTTCCCAAGAACTTCCTACATCCATTCCCAGTCTACCAATGGGGGCAAACTGGTTATATGATCCAGGTGCCGTCTTGGCCTCTCAAGAACTAAATAAAGTGCTTTGAGGCTGCCATTCTAAGTAGGCGAAGGAAGTGAGTTTCTGAAAATGGGGAGAGTTCTGCACTCCTGATTCTGTGGCCCTTTCTAATAATGTCTGCTTAGGCTGTGGCCTGAGATAATGACCCTTTTTCCAGACTTTAAGATTAGTTTAGACCAGCTCTGTGCAATGAAACTATAGTTTGAAACAGATAACTAATTTAAAGTTTGCCAAAAGCTACATTTAAAAAGTTAAAAGAAACAAGTGACATTAATTTTAATAATGTATTTTAACTCAATATAGTTATATTACATTGACATATTATCAATATAAAAATTATTAATAATATATGTCATATCTTACCTGTCAAGTCTCCAATATTTGATCTGTGTTTTATACTTTTAGCACATCTCAATTTGGACTTGCCACATTTTCTTGTTTTTTTAATTTTTTTAATGTTTATTTATTTCTAAGAGAGGGTGAGAGAAAGGAGAGAGAGAGAGAGAGGGAATGAGCGGAGGAGAGGCAGAGACAAATGGAGACATAGAATCTGAAGCAGGCTCCAGGATCTGATATGTCAGCCCAGAGCCTGATGTGGGGCTTGAACTCACAAGCTGTGAGATCATGACCTGAGCTGAAGTCAGACGCTTAACCGGCTGAGCCGCCCAGGCGTCCCAAAGCAAATTTTATGCCCACCGTGTTCGAACTCACAACCTCATGCTCTACCGACTGAGCTAGCTGGGCTCCTAGGACTGGCCACGTTTCCAAGTGGTCAATAGACACCTGTAGTTAGATGAATAGTGCAATTCTAGACATTTTAGTTTTTAAGATAGATATAGAGAAAACACAGTTTAAACGTGAAGTTCCAATTTTCTTCTTGCAAGTTATTACCTAACTTCGAATTCTCTTACTTTCTGTTAATTCTCTGAGGTCTTCTTATCTCTAAAGTTGTGCATATATTTATATATGATAAAACAATGACTTGTGAGAATACATAATAAACACCATGGCTGTCTGCCCAGATCCCCTCCTCAGGGCCAAGGCACCCATCCCCCTGGGCCTGGGAATATGGCTGCTGACAGCTCATAGCTGCCTCCCTCTGTGGGTATCACCCTAAGCTATGGGGAACTGCCTTTCCTAGGATTATGTCTTCTTGGCGGTGGCCCGAACCAAATGACAGACTGATGAGGAAACACAAGCCTGTCCCCCTTTACTCCATTTGGAACAACCCTGAAGAGCAATCCCACTCCTGAGATCCCCGTAGGGTAGAATGAGGCTTCCTTTGCAATCGTTCTGCAGGTCAGTGTCTCCCTCTGCTCAGGCCTGCCTTCTTTTCTCTACAGGTATTATGTCCTGAGAACAAAACCTCTATCAACCCCTAACCCCACCCATAAACTAAACCCTACTTGTATCTCTCCATCTCAGTTTCCAGGGAACCCAGTTTAAGAGAGAATATATTTTTGAGACAGAGAGAGACAGAGCATGATCGGGGGAGGGTCAGAGAGAGACAGTGGGAGACACAGAATCTGAAACAGGCTCCAGGCTCTGAGCTGTCAGCACAGAGCCCGACGCGGGGCTTGAACTCACGAACCATGAGATCATGACCTGAGCCAAAGTCGGACGCTTAACCGACTGAGCTACCCAGGCGTCCCAAGAGAGAATATAAAGTAGCCTCACTTCTGTAAAAGCAAAATTACAGGCAGTGTTTGAAGTGAGAAGAGGGAAAAGCAGCAGCCAGACTCTGGTTCATTTCTGTGTATTATAACTCTACTTTCCCACAAGTGAACAAGACCAGAGCTCTCTCTGAACCTTCCTCTCTTTCATGTCTGTTTACTCGCATTATGTTTCTTTTTCTAGATAACACTTCCCCCAAAGGCCAAAGGGACAACTGAGTCAAAGGTATGGCCAAAATATGGGATTAATCCTCATTGGGTTGAAGCATAAGAAGGGGAAATCAGTTTCCCTGAAGAGAGAAATCTAGATTTCCCCTCGTTTTAAAACTTGGGCTTGTCTGCCACATAAAGTTCTTTGACTCTCAAACATCTAAGGTTATTCTCCTGGAGGATGTTGGTTTTTACTATTTCTGCTTTAGCTTTCTTCAGTGACTTCATATCTCTGTCTCTCACACACATACATGCATACTCATTTAGGTTAGTGACAATTAATTCTGCACAGCATGGCTGATGGCTCTGTTCCAGATCTTACAAAGCCATAAATAATTGATTGTTTTTATATATTACAACCTGGGGAAGTGGAAGGAGGAAGCCATCATTCCCATTATTTCCTTACATCTTAAGTCCCATAAATAAGATGAGGTAGTTATTTCTTAGACCTGAACTGAGAGTTAGGAGACTTTGATTCTCCACCTGATTTGGTCTCCTACTGAAGTTTTTCGCAACTGGCTTAATAGCTAAAATATTCTACTATTTGTCATATAAACTGTAGCGATATAATGTTTAAAAGTGATTTGTGTTCCGGGAAAACTTTTCTAACTTGTACATTCAGGTTAGAAGATTGGGTAAAATCTTACACAAGGAAGACAATATTTCTTTTCTTCATCTTGCTGATGCTTTGGTCTTGGTAAAATTCAGAAGAGTAGTAGAAAAGAATTGTAGAGCAGGTGAGTATTTATTTTCCTAATCCTAGAAAATGTTTTCTTCTGAGTATTTTTATTGTGTATATAACTAAGATACTACTGTGTTAGAAATACCAAACCATGGAAGTTTCTGCGCTTCTGTGAAAAAGTAGGTTGGACACTGTGGTGATACTCAATACACAGCACTGAGAGGTCAGTGACTAGGGGTTTTTCAAAAGAGAGACCTCACAATTAGTGAAGGACATATTGTGGGGATCACAGTGATAAGGAGATTCTGGCATAAGTAATATCTCATGATAATACCTGAAATATATTTGATAATATAATATCTCATGATAATACCCTGAAAATATATTTGAGAATATCTAATAATACACATTGGCTATTTCTGTTAGTTGAGTAAAAGCCAAACTAGAACAAACCCTCTGCAGTCAAGCATTACCCCTCCCGCATTCAACATAGGGACTTTTCTTTTACTTTCCATCAAGAGGTAGAAGTTTATGGGTGCCTGGGTGACTCAGTTGGTTAAGCATCTGACTCTTGATCTCAGGGTTGTGAGTTCAAACTCCATGCTGGATATGGAGCCTACTTAAAAAAAAAAAAAAAGGAGATGGGGATTTATATAGAGGAACAGAATGTTGTTCCTTTTTCAAAAATTGTGATAGTAGGAACAAGGTTACTAAGAAATAAAAGAGCATGCCTCAGTATCACATAAAAAGTTCCTTTAGCTTTCGGTATTTGGCAAGAGAGAAATTGTAGGTTTGAGGTCGTGCCTCACTCTAGCCAGTTTTGTGGCATCAAATTGTAGGACAATAAATTAATGCCTTGGTAGATTGTGTGACTTCACAGAATCTGCCCTCTTCTGCGCTTCCTGTCTCCTGCCTACTGCTTCCTTCATCTTTCTTCACAAGCCCCTCTACCATGATAGTTCACCAGTGTGAACATTGACGAGAGGCCACAGGCACCCAAAGAACTCCTTGACTACATCAGCTTAGCTTTGCCATTCAAACTGATTATTATGCCAAACCATCCACCATGAGCATGGCAAATCACTTGTCAAAAAATAGACCCACAATTCTGGCACACGTGTGTGTGTGTGTGTGTGTGTGTGTGTGTTAAACTAAAAGTTACTGGAAAAATGATCAGAATGGAACACAACATTGATTAGGTTACATGTTCATTGAAATTTCGCTAATTAGAATGTCAGAAAGAAGCAGACATGGAATTGTGTTAATTTCCACTTTACTAATCCATAAAACAGATACTTCTCATAAAGTAATCTTTCCTCAGTTCTGGTAATCTTTCCTCAGTTCTCAGGAAAAAAAAAAAAAGACTGAATAGCTGCAGTAAAGTGTCCTATTACTAATGCTCCATGTTATAATGAACAAAACCGCAATTCATGTTGAAAGGCACACTTAAGCACTAGCACAAGGATTAAATGACCATTGTTAGATAACAATGGTTAATATCCGATTGTTTAACAATAATGAGCTTGACCTTACTGGTCACACCTGGAGGTGTTCTCCTTGAGCCTTATCTAGCTTGGACCCACAGTGAGTAGCAGGTGAGCTCCAAATCATCTATATCGTTCATTCATTCAGACAGCAATATTTATTAAGCATCTATTTTTTATACTTCTTTATTTTGGGGAGAGTGCAAGCATGGGGGTGGGCAGAGAGATGGAGACAGAGGGTCTGAAGCAGGCTCTGTGGTGACAGGCTAACAGCAGCAAGTCCGATGTGGGGCTCAAAGTCACAAACCGTGAGATCATGACCTGAGCTGAAGTCGATACTCAACCAACTGAGCTGCCCCGATGCTCCTATTAAGATAAATTAGTGAAACAAGCTGAAATGGAGCTATATGTAGGGGAAAGAGGAATAAACAATAGAAATAATACATACATACATATTATAGTTTATTTGGAAGTAGCAAAATCTATGGGGAAAAAAAGACAAGTAAACTAAAAAACTGGACATTGAAGTGGGTCAATTAATATATACATAGAGAGAGAGTGATAGAGAGAGAGAGAGAGAGCATGAGTGGAGATAGGGGCAGAGGGAGGGAGAGAGAGAGAAAAAAATCTTATGTCGGCTCTATGCTCAGCACGGAGACCAGCACAGAGCCCAACACAGGGCTCAATCCCAGAACTCCTTCTGGGATCATGACCTAAGCTGAAATCAAGAGTTGGATGCTCAATGAACTGGTTCAGCTTCATTGAGAAGATAACATTGGAGTGAGGACTTGAGCCTGTGTTGGCAATGTCTTTTTTCCTCACCCAGAAATCTTTTGCTATCATTATCTTTCCTGATGCCATCTACTAAAGAAATAAAAAAAAGAAATTTAGTGTAGGCTTAAGACTACATAGACCTCAGGTCAAGGCCAGTGATTTTTTTTATGATAACATAGGATTTATCTCCTGAAAACTGAAGAGACCTGGTCTTACTCATGAGAGCAGTAAGTAGGTTCCTATATGAAATAACAAGAAATGTGCTACCAAAAGTTCTGTCTCCTCTCTCAGTTCTTTTACTATTTTAAGATCTACTTCTTAAAGAAATTACATAACTTTCCCATCACTCAGCCAAGCTGCCTAAATTCACCACCATTAAGATATTCATTATATTAAAGTATAGCATTATCAGCAATTCTTTTTTAAAATTCTCATATGCAATGGGAGTAAGACTCAAGAAGAAATATGCACATTCATGAAGGGAAAAATCTGTGTAGGTGGCATGGCCTGGCAAGCCTGTAGGCAGAGTCCCAGGATTATTCCAGTATACCAGGGGCCAAACTGGAGGCACAGGATGAGTAGAGAGAGTACAGATGGAGACAAGACAAAGATTGGAAGGTCTTATTTATTTATTTATTTATTTATTTATAGTAATTTCTGCACCCAATGGGGGGCTCAAACTCACAACCCCAAGATCAAGAGTCGCATGCCCTTCTGACTGAGCCAGCCAGGTGCCCCAAGGATTGTAAGGTCTTAGACTTGGGCTCATATGCTTTGCATAATAAACACACAGCAACATTTTTTACTCTCACAAATAAAGATAACCTCATACAATTTTATTGACCAACCTGGCCCTTCACTCTGATCTTATTTTCTCACTGGGATAGCACTTTTTGACCTCTGATGGAATGGTATACCAAGGGTGGGGGATACTGGGAGTGCAGTGGTTTGCTTCAGGAAGGAAGGAGTGTTTTATCACTAACATTGTTTACAATTACTGGACAGTGATAATAAAACAGAAGACTGATTTTAGTGGCTTTCACTATTGCTTGTAAGTATGTTATAGATAATACTTCCCTTTTATTTTCTCTTTCCGAGAAAGACTACGCTCACCACACCCCACCTTGAAACCCACCACTCTGAGGCCTGTATTTCCAGAGTTTCTATTATGTATATACCTACATAAACGTTTCCTGTCTCCTCTTCACAAAAGTGGGTTTATACTATACATACTAAAAGGTTGATTGTGGATCTTTCTACTACCTTTCTACTAAAAGGTAGATTGTGGATGCTTTCCATGTCAACAAATTTAGACCTACATCATTCATTTTTGTATGTTCCATACGGCTCTAATTCCCTTTAGATAGGCTTTTAGAAAATTTTCAGTTTCTTGATATTGTAAGCTGAGTTTCAACAGCAGTCTTGTATTTGCAACTTTGTACACTTATCTAATGTCATCCTGAAAATACATTACCAGAGATAGAATCACCATCCTGAAGGGGATGCATATTTTTGATATTTACTTCTAAACTGCACTCCAGAAAGTTTGCAGTACTTTCCTCCACCATCAGCTGATCATGAGAGGGCCTGTTACCGTTTTTAAATGTCTGCTAATCCAATAAATGAAAAATATGCCACTCTTTGCATTTCTTTGAAGTCTGACAAAATTTAACATTACTTTATTAATTTCTTATATATTTTTTTACATTTTTATAACTTGTAGCTGTGCCTGGATAAACTGTCTATTTTTTCTCTTTACCCATTTTTTTTCTCTATTGTGCCGGGGAGCAAATGTTCCAAAAGAGAGGGAAAAGATAATGAGCACAGATGTCACCTACTATATCAGACTACTTACATCCATCATATGAATTTGCAGATTTATTTTTTAAACATATGAAATTATATGAAAAATCATATGGCTCTATATTTCTACTAATGTAAATATTCCCCTCCCGTAATGAGCCCTCAAAACTATTTGGAGGTGGCATGGCAAAACCTGTTATGTGCAGTCCATTTTTTTTTCTTTTCAAATTTTTACTTAAATTCCAGTTAGTTAATATACAGTGCAATGTTGGTTTCAGGAGTAGAATTCAGTGATTCATTCCTTATATACAATACCCAGTGCTCATCAAAACAAGTGCCCTCCTCAATACCCATCACTCATCTAGCCCATCCCCGACCCAGCTCCCTCCATCAACCCTCAGTTTGTTCTCTATCTCTGAGAGTCTTTTATGGTTTGTTTCCTTCTCTCCTGTATTTTTTTTATTCCCTTTCCCATATATTCTTCTGTTTTGTTTCTTAAAGTCCACATATGAGTGAAATCACATGGTATTTGTCTTTCTCTGACTAACATTTTGCTTAGCGTAATACACTTCAGCTCCATCCATGTCTTTGCAAATGGCAAGATTTCATTCTTTTTGATGGATGAGTAATATTCCGATACGTGTATGTGTACACACACACACACACACACACACACACACACCATATATACCACATCTTATTCATTCATTAGTCAATAGACATTTGGGCTCTTTCCATAGTTTGGCTATTGTTGACAATGCTGCTATAAATATTGGGGTGTATGTACCCTTTCAAATCTGTACTTTTGTATCCTTTGGGTAAATACCTAGTAGCCCAATTGCTGAGTCATAGGGTAGTTCTATTTTTAACTTTTTGAGGAACCTCCATACTGTTTTCCAGAGTGGCTGTGCCAGTTTGCATTCACACCAGCAGTGCAAAAGGGTTCCCCTTTCTCTGCATCCTTTCCAACATCTGTTGTTTCCTGTGTTGTTAATTTTAGCCATTCTGACAGCTGTGAGGTTGTATATCATCTTGGTTTTGATCTGTATTTCCCTGTTGATGAGTGATGTTGAACATCTTTTCATGTGCCTGTTAGCCATCTGTATGTCTTCTTTGGAAAAATGTCTATTCACGTCTTCTGCCCACTTCTTAATTAGATTATTTGTTTTTTGGGGTTTTGAGTTTGATAAGCTCTTTATAGATTTGGATACTAACCATTTATCAGATATATCATTTGCAAATACCTTCTCCCATTCCATTGGTAACACAATTACACTAAATTCGTATCTTTCAATAATCAATCTGAATTTAAATGGACTAAATGCTCCAATCAAAAGACATAGGATATCAGAATGTATAAAAATTACAAGACATATTTATATGCTGTCTACAAGAGACTCATTTTAGACCTAAAGACACTTGCAGATTCAAAGTGAGGGAATGGAGAATTATCTATCATGCTAATGGACATCAAAAGAAAGCTGGAGTAGCCATACTTATATCAGACAAACTAGATTTTAACACAAAGACTTTAACAAGAGAAGAAGGGCATTATATCATATTTAAGGAGTCTATCCATCAAGGAGATCTAACAATTATAAATATTTATACCCCCCGCAACTTAGAAGCATCTAAATATATAAATCAATTACTAAGAAACATAAATAAGCTCATCAATAATAATATAAGGATAGTAGGAGACTTTAACACACCACTTTCAACAATGAGCAGATTATTTGAGCAGAAAATCAACAAAGAGGGGCACCTGGGTGGCTCAGTTGGTTGAATGGCTGAGTCCAGATTTCCGCTCAGGTTATGATCCCAGGGTCATGTGATCAAGCCCAGCATCAGGCTCTACACTAAGCATGGAGCCTGCTTGAGATTCTCTCTCCCTCTGCCCCTCTGCCCCACTCATGCACTCTCTCACTCTCTCTCCCTAAATTAATAAAAGAAAAAAGAAAAGAATCAACAAGGAAATAATAGCTTTGAGTGACACATTGGACCAGATGGACTTAACAGATATATTCAGAACATTTTATCCTAAAGCAGCAGAATACGCATTCTTTTCTAGTACACATGGAACATTCTCCACCTCTTATTCTGGTCATCCCAGATGAGATCTCTCAACTACCTACTTTGTGAGATGAGGGCATAAGTTTCCCTGCCCTTCTGTCTGTGTTTCTTCACCCTCTTCTACTTTCCAAATTCTACTCTATGTAAATTTAATTTTATTCAGATACAAATAATAAATACTTTTTATTGATAATTTCTGACCACAAAAAAAAGCTTTTGTGATTTGCCCACAATGAATTAGAAGAATTTAAAACCAATAAACATTAAATTATTGAATATATAGGTATTGTTTTTGAGCTAAGGAGTTTGGTAGGATTACATTTCATCCTCTGTGGGTCCAATAGTACTTTTTACGCTCATCAGTAGAGAGTGTTCTTAAGATTCTACTTTTATATTCCATCAACTATCTCCATCTGTTATGTGACTATTGGGACTCTTGTTTATAAGTGGCATGCAAAACAGCTCCAACTTAGAAAAAAAATAGTTACTCAAAAGAGTAGATCTGACTTAAGAAATGGCAAGAGACGGGCTCACACACTGTTAGCGTCTGGTTTCCAAAGACCAGATTCTCCATTTCATGGTTCAGCTTTGTTCTGCTCTAAATGGTGACTGTAGGACTTCACTCCCTCATTTTGCTGAAATATACCCTCAAGTTTCTTCCTAAGATAGGATATTTGAGCTGTAAACTTTCTGAGTTCCCATTCATCAGAAAATATATTTATCTTGTTTTCATGTTTTACTGGTTTCCTGCCTAAGTAGATGCTAGCTTGACAAACATTTTCTCTCAGAACCCTGAAAACAATATTCTGTCATTTTGCAGCATCTAGGCAGATATTGTTTGTTGTCAGCCTAATTCTTGCTACTTTTGTAGAAGACTTGTTTTTCTCTCTGGAAAAAATAAGAATTTTCTCTTTGAAGGGCCTGGGTGGCTCAGTTGATTAAGCATCCAGCTTTGGCTCAGGTCATGATCTCGTAGTTCATGAGTTCAAGCCCCACATCAGGCTCCATGCTGACAGCTCGGAGCCTGGAGCCTGCTTCGGATTCTGAGTCTCCCTCTCTCTCTTCCCTCCCCTCACTCACACTTTGTCTCTCTTTCTCTCTCTCAAAAATAAATAAACATTAGAAAAAAGAATTTTCTCTTAGAATATTCTGGACTTTCACATTATGTATCTAGATGTGAGTCTTTTCTCATGTTTTATGCTGGGCATTTTGTTGGCCCTAAAGACTTATTTTATTCTTGAGCATTGGGAAATTCTCTTGTATTCATTTTGTATAACCCTTCTTCCTCTGACTTCTTTGATCTTTCTTCCTCAAACTCATACTAAGTGGATATCATACTGGTTGAGTTTATATTCTATGTCTCTTACCTTCTCCATCATTTTATTCATCTTTGTATTTCTGTTCTGAGAGATTTCCTCAATTTTATTTCCTAAACCTACAATAATTTTTTTTGGTTAAGCTTATTTATTTATTCATTTTGAGAGAGAGAGAGAGAGAGAGTGGAGAGAGAGAATCCCAAGCAGGCTCCGGACCATCAGCACAGAGCCCGATGCAGGCATTGAACTCACTAACCGTGAGATCATGACCTGAGCCAAAACCAAGAGTCTGATGTTTAACCTATTGAGCCAACCAGACACCCCTATAATGATTTTTTTTGGATATTATATTTTCAATATGTAAGAGTTTGTTGGAATGTTACTTTTTCATAAACTGGTTTCTGAATTGTAGCAATATCTGGCTGAATCTCACTGAAGATGCTAATTCAAGCTTCTTTTTCTTTTAATTTTTTTTAATGTTTATTCATTTTTCAGGGACAGAGAGACAGAGCATAAGCGGGGAGGGGCAGAGAGAGAGGGAGACAGAATCTGAAACAAGCTCCAGACTCTGAGCTGTCAGCACAGAGCCCAACGCGGGGCCGAACTCAGGGAAGGCGAGATCATGACCTGAGCTGAAGTTGGACGTTTAACTGACTGAGCCACCCAGGAGCCCCCTAATTCGCTTCTTAATTTTTTTTATTTGTTTTCCATTTCCACTTTATTGAGGTATAATTGACAAGTAAAATTATAAGATATTTAAAGTGTACATCAAATTGTGGTTTATATACACAATGGAATACTACTTGGCAATGAGTAAGAATGAAATATGGCCTTTTGTAGCAACGTGGATGGAACTGGAGAGTGTTATCCTAAGTGACATAAGTCATACAGAGAAAGACAGTTACCATATGTTTTCACTCTTATGTGGATCCTGAGAAACTTACCAGAAGCCCATGGGGGAGGGAAAGGAAAAAAAAAAGGAAAGGCTAGAGAGGGAGCGAGCCAAAACATAAGAGATTCTTAAGAACTGAGAACAAACTGAGGGTTGATGGGGGATGGGGGGGGGGGTGATGGGTGTTGGGGAGGGCACCTGTTGGAATGAGCACTGGGTGTTGTATGGAAACCAATTTGACAATAAATTTCATATTAAAAAAAACTACAAAGTTCAGATTTTGCTAAAAAATAAAAAAATAATAAAAATAAATAAAGTGTACATCATGGTGATTTGATATACATATACATTGTGGAAGGAGTCCTTCTGTCTAGTTAATTCATCCATCACCTCATTTCTCTGTTTGTGTTTGAGAAAATTTAAGTTCTACTCTTAGCAGATTTCAGTTATACAACACAGTGTTATCACCTATAGTCAGTATGATTTACGTTAGATCCTCAGACCTCATTTACTTTGCAGCTGGAAGTTTGTACTCTTTACCAACCTCTCCCTATTTCCCCCAGCAACCACTTTTCTGCTCTTTTTCTAGGAGTTTGACTTTTCTTCCTCTTATCTTTTTTCTTTGAGCCTTCACGTTTAAATGATACTATGTAGTATTTGTCTTTCTCTGTCTAGCTTATTTCACTTAGCATAACGCCCTCCAGGTGCGTCCATGTTTTTGCAAATGGCAGGATTCCTTCTTTTTTATTGTTGTATAATACTCTATTGTACATATATACCACAATTCCGTAACCATTGGTCCCTTGATGAACACTTAGGTTGTTTTCATATCTTGACTATTGTAAATAATGCAATGTACTGGGAGTGCAGACATCTCTTTGGTACCTGTTTTCATTTCCTCTGCATATGTAGCCAAAAGTGTGATTGCTGAATACAAGCTTTTTTTAATGGCTGTCTTTTGTTCTCAGAATTATATCTGTGGTCACTTTTTCTATTTTCCTTGGTTGTCTTTTTTTTTCCTATTTATTCTTCTTAGTGTCTTTACTTTTTCTTGCATGTATTAGGTATTGATTCTTCTTTTTTAAAAAAAGTATTTTTTTTCCTACTGATTCTTGTTTTTGTAGCAGATGTAAGAATAGGGTAAGAATGGAGAGACCCTACTATGCAGGCAGGGCTTATTGGCTGATGGGTTTGTTTACAGAAAAGAGGTCAGGAAGCCAATAAGTGAGAGGACTGGATCTACTCTGTTGCGCTGACTTCCAGTTAGTACCTCTAGTACCCTTCATCATCAGTAGTTTAATATCTCTTAAAATTAAATCTCCTATTGGGGAGCCTGGGTGACTCAGTTGTTTAAGTGTCTGAGGTCAGCTCAGGTCATGATCTCGCGGTTCATGAGTTTGAGCCCCGTGTCGGGCTCTGTGCTGACAGCTCAGAGCCTGGAGCCTGCTTCAGATTCTGTGTCTTCCTCTTTCTGCCCACCCCCCACTTGAGCTTTTTCTCTGTCTCTCAAAAACAAATACACATTAAAACAAATAAATATATTTTTTGCCTGGACTAAACGCTCAGCTTCAGAATTGTTCTATATCTGGAGGTGAAGAGTCTATCTATGGATGTTCAACTTGTAGCCTTTATTGCAGCCCCATTTCTCTCTTCAGCCTCAAGGGCAAATGCTATCTCTATTTTTGAACTGTTTCATGGAAGTTCCTTTCTAGGTGTGTCCAGGGAGTTGCTATTTCTTTTCTGTTTCATCCACTGATGATACTGTCTCTGTTCCCTCCACTGTAGCATGCCTTATCCTTTTTTCCCTTATAATCAGTCTAATGGAGTTTCAGAAGGCAAAGAAATTGATGCGTATGTTAAGTCTACTGTGTTGAATTGGAAATTTCTTCAACTCTTCTCTAAAGTGTTTAGAATGTGACTCAGGGTATTTTTCCCCTCTCCCCAAGTATTACCATAATTTGAGGTAAATCATGTTCCCAGATAGATATCGCAAATGACACCATACGTTCTTTTGCCAACTACTTTTCCAGTTATGTCATTCCTTTCCTCTATCTTGGCCACCCATCTCTGTATCCACACAAGGATACAGGTCCTTGTCAGCACTTTGAACTGAAATCTTAAATTGAAACATTCTGCTTTCTGGTAACAACTTTTATTTTATTTCCCACACTATCACTCAATACCTGCTTTTGGCCTCGTCAAGATATGTGGCTTTTTGGCCCATTTAATTTCTTCCTTCTGTTTCACCTCCTCCTCGATCCAGCTTGATTACACATCCCATCACTGTACCTATATATACTCTCCTGTCAGAATCTTAAACATGAACCAATCAAATTGTGTTATGGAATAAGATGTGTTCATGTCCCATCTCTACCGCCGACATGGCTTACGAGCACAAGATTATAAGCTGTGTGACTTGGGGAAGTTACTTAAATTTTCTGTACACCCATGTTCTCATCTTTAAAATGAGGATAATGGTATTACTGATGTTCTGAGGATGAGATGAGACAGTTATATATGAGGTCAGCCTCAATATAAGTGTTCAATAAACATTAGACAGAGCAATAATATTCTCTAATTTAAAAATATTAATGAAATCGCAGTGTGCTTTAATAAGTTGTATTGACATATATGAAATGCTTACTCATTCAATTTATACAATTTAGTCAGTCTTTCTTGATTGAGCATTTCTAAGGAGATATCATATTTGCATATTTAAACTACATCAAGACACCCAAAGAAATGGGTTATTTCTCTAATTTTTTTTCCTAAGCTAACTTTGATAGTTAACTCTCTGCATGTCCAAGGAGAACTTGCCCTAATTATTATATTTGGAACCACTCATGTCTAATTATAACATCTATCAAGGTAGTAGTTACCAATTACAAACTGGGAGGCATATTGCCTCATACTCTTCCTTATATAACGATTGTGGTTTTAGGAAATAGACCAGATTCAAAGAGTGATTTAAACTCTGGCACTGTTATGCTGTTATGCCACTTCTTTCAGATCTACAGTTGTGGATAGCTATTATGAGCTTTGAAGATCTCAGGAATCTTTCAGCTTGGATCTCAAAATCTCTTTGATGATGGGATTCTGCTGAATCCCTTAATTTTGACAGGTCCCTGAAGGAAGACCTTTTAGCCCCCAGGAAATAATTATTGCTTTGATTACTAGATCTTCATTTTACTAAAACTAACCAAATTTATATTTTGGACCCTATCCCTGTAGGGTGAGACTGTGATCTTTTAAGACATACATAACAATGTCCTTTGAAGATGTGAGAATTGTGCATATTTTAATCATAATGATTCTACTATCATACTCAAAATTTCTCTGAATAGAGAATCAGTGAGCTGTAAATTAAATTTAAAAAAATATTTGTTACTATTGAACCAACTTCAGGAGCTATTACCAAAAAACAACGTAATATGTTAACATTGGGTCCTGTTGGAATCTTGGGTAAGTTAACTAATTTGTCTGGGCTCCATTTTCTAGTCAGTAAAATGAGTTTTGATTATGAGTTAAATAAAATAACGTACTAAAGCTCTTTGTATATACCACTGAACTAGAAATATTTATTGAATCTAAGGAATCAGATGGGCAGGTGTGGCCTTCTTAAGAGAAAATTCTTATTTTATAAAAATCAAGGCTTACGTGGACTCCACTCCTGTCCTCATACCCTTTACTTATAATTTGCCATTAAATAATCTGTCTTAGATTTTGGTTAATAAATGTATCTCTTTTTATCTTCCTACCCCCAAATAACGAGAGAGAGCATCCCTATTCACGCCTTCAGCATGGTCTTACTGCCATTCACTCTCTACGGGTGTATCACTGGCTGTGTTTTCTAGGAAAACATCTACATCAAAATCATTTTTGGCAGATGCACAGTGGCTACTGCTGAACAGGTCTATAAATCTGTCTTAGTAAGCTAAAGGTTTACATTATAGTCAACTTTCCCAGTGGGCCTATCAGAAGGTAGTCATATTCCAAATTAACCCTCAGAAGGCCCATCTTTGGGGAAAAGCTCAGTTAAGCCTCTATTATCCTAACTCTTGCTCTTAGTTTTATATAAGCCAAAGTCATACTTTCCATTTTTGTTGCATTTGAGTAGACTTTCTGACAAACATCCAGTCCTGACAAAAACTAGACTTACATTAAGGATACCAAACATGGTGTGTGGACTTTCTGACTCCTCCTGCGTTTATGTGGAAGTCAACAACCCATCAGGGGTCTCTTGCTTACTAAACACAAACCCAGCCTCAGGCTCATTCTCAGCAAGAGCTCCCAAAAGGCAAAAGAAATGAATATGTAAGAACTTGCCAGTCCTGCTTATACTAGAAAGTAAGCTCCCTGAGGACAGACCTGTTTTCCTGACATACATGCTGACTGGATATTAACTCACTGTATAAAATAAGAATGGTGGTCAGTTTTCCTAATATTTAAAAAATTGTTAGCATAAACATTTTAAATTCACTCTGAAAGAAGAAAAAGCCAGTAAAGATGTTATAATATTAAAAGGATCCAAATTTTGTTTGGATGAAAGCTAGAACACTTACAGTATCTCAAAGGGATGGATATGTATAGTTCTATTAAAGCAACATGTCCCTAACCCATGAAATCGCATGGGAAAAACTCTTGACATTTTTACTTCTGTAGTTGGTCTTATTTTTCTAAAAACAGGTTTAAGCCAGTAAGAATTTTCCAGAAGTTGCAGTTGGAATCACCAACTTTCCAAGGAAAAAATAAACAAAACTAAATAAACATATTTCAGCCTCATAATACCCACTCACTAACAGTTTCAACTTAAATTTGTTCCTTTAAAGCACCCCAATTTCTCCATAGAACCTACCAGTTGGGTCTCTTGTGGACACCCACACTTGGCTGCAATCCTAAGTGGTACTCAGACTAGATAAGTGTCAGTGTATATTTAATTGCTAAAGCGAATAGTTTCCATTTTAATTACACCCTAATCATTTATTACAGTCAGTCTTCAGAATGTAAAGTCTTGGAAATAACACACTAAAAAGTACTTGTGGACTCTGGGGCTTTGGCAGGCTGTAACAGAACTTATGAGAACATGTTGTGTGAATTTTCCAAAGGAGGCAATCAGAGAGGACCCACACGGGAGCTGTTCATTTGGAAACTAGCTGGTGGCTTTTATCTCAGGTTTGAGGATCTCACAATCAAAGGATATGCTGCAACTATAGAGCATAACCAGGATATTACTCTTAATCATTGCTTCAGTTTGTAAAGGATTCGCCCCATCAACTGCAAAAGAGGGCGACTCATCTAGAATCCGGGTGGCTACATCTCTCTGCCAGTAAGTGCTGAATGACTCATTTTCCTCAACAGAATTTTCATAAGACTGGAATCCAGGGAGGGATGTCTGGAGAATGTCTGAAAGGAAGTTCACAAGCCACTGTCCTGCTGTTTGCTGGAGAGAGCCTCCCATGGTAGTCAGGCCAGCTGACTAAAGCAAACAGCAACAGATTTCAGTATAGTTTCCTCATTATCTTTCATGAACAACCCATGAAATGTCACCATGAAGGTTGTTTGAGTCAGGTTGAGAACATTATAAACTTCCAGAAAAGAAAATCGTTGGTGGAAAAAAAAAAAAAAAGACACAGTAGGTTAACAACTGTGTTTACGTGGAACCACAGAATCTATCCAAGTGAACTGCACTGAGCCAGCCAGAAAACTCCAAGAAACTGTTGTATGCATGCATTTTTTAAAAATTCAGTCAACCATATTTCTGGTCTGTTGAATTGACCAGTTGCTTTGGAATACCATGGATTTAGCCAAAAGGAAATTGTACTTAAGACTTACTTCTATTTTCAAATGCTTTTTTATTTGTTTTAGAGGCTTTATAATTACTAAATGGTCTTTTCTCTCAGAATATATTCTGAGATAGGAGCAGAAATATCACTTTTGCAAAGCCATTTCCATTCTTCCAAAGGTCTGCTGGTAAATTATTCTTACTGATCTTTCCATCTTTCTGGCCTGTGCATACACACCTAACCCATACTAAATTTCACCAGATGGCATTTTATTTCTTTAAAGTAAAGCAGTCGTGGGTTTAGACAGTTGAATTTTTAAACTTCTGTATTTACTGAAAGTGCATATGGTGCTATATGGACAAAGAAATTGTGCTGAAAGAAAAACATTTCTGTCCACAAGTACCTCATAATCTCCCAGGGGAAGAAAAATGTGCAGTTATGTGGTGTATGTCTCATAAAATCTTATATGGCTTTAATTTTCTTTCTCTGCAAAAAAAAAAAAATAGACATATATATATTGTATGTACCTAGAAGTTCTACTATTTTAAATTATTTCGGTTGCAAATTAAAAGGTTATACTTGCCAAAGTGATCCATGAGCGATTTCTAGAAGAAAATGAAACATAAACCCAAACTTGTTAAAAAAAATAATAATAAAACTAAAACCTCTGTATGTCAACGTAAGCAGATGTTGGTGTAGAATTTACAAGGATGAGAAGGCTATAAAACCTCCCTTGAGCCACTCACAGTTCATTTTAAGGCCAAGAACGCCCCCAAAATCTGTTTCTAATTTTACAGAAATCTTTTGAAATTTGGCACGGTATTCAAAAGTCCGTGGAAAGAAAAAAAAAAAAAAAAAAAAAACCTTGTCCTAGCTTCAGCTTCCAACTCTGAAGACAGACTTGCTGCTTTTCAACGGTTTTCACAGATCCAGTGACCCACGCTGTGAAGTCAGCTAACTTTCAAAAACATCTGGAAAAATGAAGGTTAGTATATGCAGCCTCAGGTATTGCTAAAGAATGAGGACTAGCTGGGTTGAGTTTGATCAGAGTTTTCTATTGTTTAGAAGGTAAAGATTTATACATAAGTATGCACTTCCTGGAGTGGGTTGGGAGGGAGAGATTATTCTGACTATATTGCAGAAACATTTGTTCTGGCCGAGCTGGAAGAATTCCAGCAATTATAGCCAGATCAGTGGAAAACAATCAAAAGCTTTGTGGGGAGGGAGAAATAGGATTAAGGTGTAAACAAAATCTTGCCATTTCTACTTCCTAGCAGAAACTGTGCATCTGTCAATTTTCTTTATTTTATGTAGATATGGTTAAAAATTGTATTTGGAATTGCCACCTCTGCTGTTCTTGCTTTGCTGGTGATGTGCATTGTCTTACGTCCTTCAAGAGGTAAGAATTTTCTCTGTTTTGCTCTCTCTCTGCTTAGGATAGCTTGGAAAGTGCACTAATGCATGGTCGCAAGTGATCGAACATTTCCTAAGTGTCTATTTCCCAAAGTAAGTCTGTTATTTCTAAGAAGACATAGAGGCTCACAGAGATGTTGTTGAGCAACCAGAAATACTGAGGAATTTAAGGCACAAGTAGGAAGGGATTTCCAGTATTACTTCAGCAATAGAAAAGCCTAAGCACTATTCCGTATCACTCCCCCCACACACCCGCCAACAATATATGCTAAGTTACAAGTTTGGACAGGCCTTTAGAGAAAATATTTTTAACTAACATTGCTTTTCATTATCGGATTCGCTTATGGAAAATAAAGTAAGAATGGAAAAGTCAAAACAGAGCCTATGGGGTTTTGTATTACGAATCGTTCTAAAAATTTAAGAAGGCAGTGGAAAATAGATATCGCAGGAATAGCTGTATAGAAAAGGTGAAATTGTTGCTCTGGATGCAGTAGCAATGAAAAATCAGATTAGAAGACTATCATCAAGTGAGCATTATGTCTAGTGATAAATTGATCCTTTTAAAAGATTAACATTGATCTCAATTTGCTGTAAGTTGGAAGATAGTGTGAACTGATATTGGGACTAGTCTGAATTTAAATTAAGACTGTCTACAAATAATCCAGTGATATTAGGGGAATAAGTTTTTATGAAACAGTTGATGAAGAGAAGCTCAAATTCTAAAATAGGAAAAATATCACAACAATAACAGGTCTTGAGCGTTGGGATCTCGGGAAAGGAGAAAAGTTTGTACTAATAAATATTAAAAGCTTATGATAGCTAAGATGGGAAACATTTTTGGTTACAGGTTAACTGACAATAAATGCAGACCAGCGGTAAGCCTTTAGCTAAAAAAATGATCTGTTGCTTTAAAAAAACAAAATGTAGAAAAATATTTTGAAAAATTCATAATGTTACTGGGATTTTCACAGAATTATAAAATGAAGAAGTTAGTCAACAAGATGAAAGCAGTGTTCTTAGATCTTCAGTGTTAATCTTTAGTCCTTATTCCTGCTATCTTCTGGCACTGATTATTCTTAGGCTGCTGAGATGTGTGTGCCCATCCGTATTTTTCATATGTTTTTTCAAATTAAAATTGTTTTCAGATGAGTGTCTCACCTCAAAGGTTTTGGGCCATATTTCCCTCAAACTATTAATTGTCAGATGGTGGATTAGGTCTAAGTGACCTGTTGAATGCTAATCCGTTCAAAATTAACTCCTTATTTTGAGAGAAACTCACCAGTACTTGAAATCAACACTTTGCTCGCCCCAAAATTAATGTTCTGAGAACAAAAAGTGTGTAGATATTCTTCTGAGCTTGCCGCCATGTCCACAAGCAAGATTGGATTGCATTGGCACTTTGCAGTTTAACCCATAATTTTTAATAACAAACATACTATGGTTATACATTTATAAAAAGTATACAACACATAGACATTTGTGTAGTTGTATACGATCTCAATCCTTACCTTCTTCCCAAGGTTAGATATGTATATTACACACATAAATATATGTTATAATCTACATATATATTGAAGTCCTATCATTTGTAACATAGTTGTCCATTTCAACCAACAAGATTAGTCTCCGAGCAAAGTAATTTCTTGAAAGAGTGAAATAATCAAATTAAACTTTAGATAAAATTTTATTACTCCTCGAGCAACAGAAAAATCACCAAAAAAAAAAGCCGAGAACTGTATCTTTTATATCCATGATACCATTCTTTTTCTATTCTAAGTTGGCTGAAGCACTTCTCAGAATTGCCACTTCAGTAACTTGTACATGGGACTATTCGTTGCCTTACTTTTCTGAACAGGTACAGGTTTGAAGTTTTCCTTCCCTCAAGTCAGTGTATAGGCAGCCCTGATGCTAAGCACATCCTTCTGACCTCCCTCCTGTCTTCTCACCTCACTCCTTAATCATCCCAGATCCAGAACTTCGCTCTCACATCTGTCCGGTGCCTGGTCAGAATAGCATCTAAGGTAATAAGGCAGGAGGAGAAGGGAAGGAGGAACAGAGAATTCAATGCCAAGTAAGCTTCCAGTTAGCCTTCTCACACTTCCTCAGAAATACCATTACCTCACATTGGCCTCAAGTGCCCTCGTATTCTTAGCCCAGGGTTTCTGTGCCAGTATAAGAACAGTCTTCCTTTGAGAAACTTAAACACCCACTTAAGAAACATTGGCTTGCTTATTTATTAATTACCGAATTGAGTCCCACCAATGACCTGCCCATCATTGTGCCAGTTACTGGGGAAACAAAGATGCAGTGGTCTAGATTTCCTTCTTAAATGCAAGGTTAAAACCCACTGTGGATGCATAGTCATCACCACCAGTGGAGATTTCTGCCAATCCCCACCAGGTCTCAGTGACAGAAGGAGAGAGATGGGCTTTTCCACACAGGGAGAAGGTCCCAGGAACACCAGCCTCAGTTCTAAAAGAGCTGTGGAGGAATTAGGCAGGATTTTAGGAAAAATAGAAAATGTAGAAGTGAAATGAAAAGATCCATTTACATTACTCACATAATAATAAAAACAAGGGACAACATTTTTGGATACTTCCAAAATTTCCCATTTTTATTTTCACCAAATGGGAAATTCATAGGGTTTTCTATCCCTTAGCCCAAGGCTATCCCCCTTGGCCTCAGCTGACTCTCCTTTCAGCGATGCCCTTTCTAGTCTCCTGACTCTATTCTTTTTCTCTCTTCTTCCCAAGCATCGCTCCACTTCTCTTGTGAAGATGCAATGAGGCCAAGAATGAAACTAACCTTCCCCCTGTTTTCGCCAACCCCAAAGACAAATGCACAGATCTTGTTACAAGAGATTTCAAGAGATAAACACAAACCCACAAAAAAAAACTAGAATTGGAAAGTGATAGAAGTTCCAGAATTTCTTTTTTTTTTTTAATGTTTTATTTATTTTTGATACAGGGAGAGACAGAGCACGAACAGGGGAGGGTCAGAGAGAGGGAGACACAGAATCTGAAACAGGCTCCAGGCTCTGGGCTGTCAGCACAGAGCCCAACGCGGGGCCCGAACTCACGGACCGCGAGATCATGACCTGAGCTGAAGTCGGCCGCTTAACCGACTGAGCCACCCAGGCGCCCCTAGAATTTCAAAAGTAAATTCTATATGGCCTTCCTTGCCTCATAATTTACACTCTCAGAATTCCTGGACCTGATTTGTATAAATTGTGTGTGAAAGGAGAGGTGGGCATGCACTGACCCTCCCCTAAACTTCTACTGCATGTAGAATTCCCCACATGATAATGAGCAAATTCTCCACAAGTATTAGCTATTATTTTTTGTTTATGATTTTAATATAGAGTAGCTACTAAAATAGTGACAGTCAGAATTTTATTGTGTTCTTCATCCTAACATACATGGCAAGTAGGCCGTTGATGTATTCCAATTTCAACAGTGTTCTCCGTTCTGAGAGTAGGGAGTCTTTACCCCTGGGTACCATCCCTGTTCTTATCCCTCACCTCCTTGAACGAAAAACAAGTATTTTTCAGAAACTTTTGTGCACAACGCACTCACATAGGACACTAGCAGCATTGGCGCAAAAGCAAGAAGAAAAAAGGAAGAAGATAAAGGAAATTGGAAAGGGAGGTGCAGAATAAAACTGAAGAAAAGAAAAAGAGAGGGAGAATGCAGTGTGGAGAAGTTGAAAGTTCTCCTGGGCAGTGCCTCCAGGATCTCTCAGTGGAAGGAGAACCATTGGAAGTCCAGCCTCAGATGTCCCTGAAATCCTCTGTCTACCTTTAAACATTTTGCCCCTTTTTGTTGTTTTGGGGTTGGCAGTGTTTTATACAAATTTGTATTAGTTGCCAATTTTTAAGAATCAGAAGATTTCACATAAAAATCTTAGATTTTTTACTCCACTTTAAATATTAGATCTGGCAACATTGGGCCCATGGTAACCGTTAGTTGAAAAGTAGGTGCTCTCTTTAGATGGGCAATGCATTCTCCAGTCTGCCAAAGACCATACAACTTCCCATTTTATTGTGCACAGGACACCATATTCATTTACAATATCTGCCCGACTTCTGAAAACAGTTGGATTTTTAACCCTTGGACTGAATGAGGCATCTGATTCCTCCTAGGATTAAAACTAGCAATCTACGGGGTTCCTGGGTGGCTCAGTCAGCTAAGTCTCTGACTCTTGGTTTCAGCTCAGGTCATGATCTCATGGTTTGAGTTCGAGCCCCACATTGGGCTTTGAGCTAACAATACAGAGCCTTCTGGGGATTCTCTCTCTCCTTCTCTCTCTGCCCCTCCCCTGCTCGTCCTCTGTTTCTGTCACAAAATAAATAAATAAACCTAAAAATTTTTACAAATAACAGTCTACTAAATATGAAAAACCTGAGATTAGCAGCCTAGAGTTATCCAATATCCACAACATCCAGTCCACTGTGGCTCCCTGACATGTCAATTATTTGTCCAACGATTATTTGTTAAACACCTTCCGAATAACTGCCACTAGTCTAGGGCATGGATGACAAGATCTCCATCCTTAAGAAAGAGCAGTCTGATGATAAGCAAATAAATATCGAAGATAGTTCAATTTCTTAAAAATGTTACCTAGAACAAGTAGAGTGAGGGTTGTATTGACATCTAGGACTGCCATAACAAAATACCACAGGCTGGGTGGCTTAAAAAACAAAACTTTATTTTGTCACAGTTCTGGCGGCTGGAAGTGCAGGATCAAGGTGCAGACAGGTTTGGTTTTTTTGGAAGCTTCCCTTCTTCGCTTGTAGATGGCTGTGTCCTCACATGGCCTTTTCTCTATGCACACACACTCCTGGTGTCTCTTCCTCTTCTTATAAGGACACCAGTTATATTGGATTAGGGCTCCACCATTAGATTTTATGTAACCTTAATTATGTACCTCTTTAAGGGCACTGTCTCCAAATACAATCACATCAAAGGTTAGAGCTTCAGTCTTTGAATTTTGGGGGACACAATCTGGTCTGTAAAGAAGGTCATCAATGAGCCTCCTCGGAGATGACAACTGAGCTGCGACCTTAAGGACAGGGGGGTTACAATCCTCAAGCCAGGGATAAATCCTCAATGCAGAGGGAAATGCAGGCACAAAGTCCCTGAAGCAGGAAAGTGTTTAAGAAGTTCAAGGAATCAAAAAGAGAATGATAGCTGTGAGGTCAAATTGTGTAAACCAGTTAGCACAGGAAAATATGTATATACACATATGTTTACAGTTATACACACACCTATATAAAATCTACAGTGATTGCTTCCTTAGCTAGGTAATGCCTTATATAATTCATTTCAGAAGATATCTGAAGCCATAGACAATTTGGAAAGAACCGAAATCAGTATTTTGCAAGAAATATAATTTAGGATGTCTGCATTTTAGGCAAAAATCCACAGTTGGTAATATTACTATTACTACTACTATAACCTCCGTCATCACTGTTTGTAAAATCAGATACATGTGAGACGAAATCATCTTCAAAGGAGATGTGAATATGTTTTTAGGGCTTGAAATTTTCCCAGTATCAACATTCAGAACTGTGAAACAGGCTCCCTCAAACATCTAAGAGTTTTAAGCTTATTTTTTCACTGTTCTTTTGGAGGAAATATGGGCAAGTCTGAAGGATTGAGGAAAAGGTTCAGAAAGTTCATGGACATGAAAGAGCTTTTGAGTTGAGCATAAACAAATCAACTTTGCAGATTATATTTCTGTAATTTACACTTGGATTTTTAAATCACAGAAGATGATTCTTGGCAAACTTTCAATGAGTTTTGCCAAATTTTAAATAATATAGAAAATAATCCGTGTTTGGATGAGTCCCATCATGCAGAGGAGTTTACCTGTCTCTGATTTCCAAAGGGAATTGTGTTACAACTTACACAAGAACTTCTAGTCACAGATATACTTGAAAAAAAATCTCTAAAGCTCAAATCAAGTTTGTGTATTTGGGGATAAAAGTTTTTAAGAACCAGAGACAGTCAAACTGAGTCTTAAAATATATTGTAATAATTAGCACAGTAGACACAAATTGAAATGATTTTCCATAGGATAATCAAACACGAGCCAATCTTTTGTTTAAAACTTATTCCCACAGGGCCCCTGGGTGGCTCAGTCGGTTAACCGGCCAACTTCGGCTCAGGTCATGATCTAGCAGTCGGTGAGTTTGAGCCCTGCGACGGGCTCTGTGCTGACAGCTCAGAGCCTGGAGCCTGTTTCAGATTCTGTGTCTCCCTCTCTCTGACCCTCCCCCGTTCATGCTCTCTCTCTGTCTCAAAAATAAATAAATGTTAAATAAATAAATAAATAAATAAATTTATTCCCTATTTATATGGAAAGCAAAGAACTTATTTTTCATTTCAGTATCTTTGTGAATTAACAAAAATTATGTAGTAAAAACAGAATAACTGACAACTCTTATTAACCTATATTCCTATTAATCATAAAAAGAATATGATTGCTTAGTATCTAAATTAAATTTTTTCATATAGGTTATGATTTTATACTTGGTAGAAAAACAGATGTAATAGAATATGTAAAATTAAAAAAAAATTAATGTCTATTTATTTGTTTATTTATTTATTTTGAGAGAGAGAGAGAGAGAGAGCACAAGCAGGGGAGAGGCAGAGAGAGAGGGACACACAGAGTCCGAAGCAACTCCAGCCTCTGAGCTGTCAGCACAGAGCCCGACGCGGCCCTGAACCCACAGACTGGGAGATCATGACCTGAGCTGAAGTCGGACACTCAACCGACTGAGCCACACAGGCACCCTTGATGTGATAGAATCTTTAAAGTAACAGGATGAAAAGACTGTATGCCAAAAAATCAGGTAACATATATAAAATGGAAAAATTTCTAGAAAGATACAAACTCCCCAAATTTACTCAAGATTAAGTGGAAATCTGAATAGAACTATAAGAACTAAAGAGATTGACTTAGTGATTTTAAAACTTCCAACAAAGAAAACCCCAGGCCCAGATGGCTTCACTGGCAAATGCTACCAAACATTTAAAGAAGAATTATTACCAATCTTTCACAAACTTTTCCAAAAATAGAAAAGAATGCCTCTCAATTCATTCCACAGGCCGGTATTAGCATGACACCAAAACCCATAGAAAGATGTCACAAGAAAAAAAGTTACAGACTAATATCTCTCAGGAATATAGATAAAAAAAATCCTCAACAAAATACTAGGAAACCAAATTCAGTTATGTTTGAAGGATTATATAGCATTACCAAGAGGAATTTATCCCAAGAATGTTGGTTTAACATCCAAAAATCAACTACTATAATAAACTGTATTAATGGAAAAAAAAGACAAAAACCACGTGATTATCTCAATGGACACAGGAAAAATTTAAGGAAATCTAACACTCTTTCATTGTAAAAGCACTAAGCAGACTAAAGATAGGAGGAATTTCCTCTATCTGATCAGGGTCATCTACAAAACATTCACAGTTTTGAAGCACATGTGAAGCACATCACAGTGCTATAAGATTCAGTGCTTCCCCCCTAAGATCAAGAACAACACAGCATGTCTTCTCTCACCACTTCTGTTCCATATTTTTTGATGGTTGTAACCAGGGCAATTAGGTAAGGAGAAGAAATAAAAAGGATCCAGACTGGAAAGGAAGAAATAAAATTATCTCTATTTGCAGATGATATAATATGGTTTATAGAAAATCTCAAGGAATTCACCAAAAGAAAATTATTCAAACAACTTAGAAAAGTTGCAACTTTAGAAAATAATAACAACTTTAGAAAAGTTGCAAGACACAAGATCAGTGTGAAAAATCAATTGTACATTAGCAATAAACATACATTAGCCATAAACAGTACAAAAAGATCTAAATAAATGGAAAGACATCCTACATAAACTTTATATAGATCAGAAAACTAAATATTTTTAAGATGGCAATACTCACTAAATTTATCTACAGATTAAAAGTAATTCTTATCCAAATCCCAGATAACTTGCAGAAATTGACAAGCTGAAAACTAAAATTCATATGGAAATGCAAAGGACCCAGAATAGTTATCTTGAAAAAGAACAAAGTTGGAGGAATCACACTTCCTTATTTCAAAACTTAGTACAAAACTTACATAGTCATAACAGTGTGCTGCCTGCATAAGGACGCACATATAGATCAATGGAATACAATTTCAAGTCCAAAATTAAAGCCTTATATATAGGATTCATTGATTTTTTTTGCAAGGGTGCCATAACAATTTAATGGGGAAAATGCTTCAACAAATGGTGTTGGGAGAACAGGATGTCCACATTAAAAACAGATATTGGACTTCTTACCTCTCACTATATGTAAAACTTAACTCACAATAGATCAGAGACTTAAATGTAAGAGCTAAAACTATGTAAGTCTTAAAACAAAACATAGGAATAAATCTTCATGTTCTTGGATTAGTCAATGGTTTCATAGATAACAAGCAACAAAAGGCTAAGTACATGAACTTCGTTGAAATTTAATGCTTTGGGCTTACAAAGGATACCATCAAGAAAGTGAAAAGACTACCCACAAGATCGGGAAAATATTTGCAAATCATATATCTGATTTGAATCCAGAACAAATAAAGAACTCTTAAAAGTCAATAATAAAAAGGCAAATAAACCAATTTAAACATAGACAAAAGATAGACATATCCCTCATCCAAAAAAAAAAAAAGGGTATGCAAATGACCAATAAATACATGAAGAGATGCTCAACATCATTAGTCATTAGAAAAATGTAAATCAAAATCTGAATGAAATACCAGGAATGAAGTTGCAGGTAGAGCAATTAAGTGTCTGTTATAGTCTACCTAGTGAGAAATGGCTTGGTCTTGAAGCCATTGGTCTAGAAATGGAGAAAAGCAGACACAGTAGAGAGAGATTTTGGAGACAGGGTTGTCAGGTTTAGGTGCTGGAAAAAGGAAGAGGGGGAGGAGAGAAGTCAAGGATAACTCCCAGGTATTTGAATTGAGGAACTACATGGATGGTAGTGCCATTACTTGGAGGAGTCTGGAGGGGCAGCGTGGAATTCTTTTATTCTTAGCTTGTAACATACTGATTTTTTTTTCAATGTTTATTTATTTTTGGGATAGAGAGAGACAGAGCATGAACGGGGGAGGGGCAGAGAGAGAGGGAGACACAGAATCGGAAACAGGCTCCAGGCTCTGAGCCATCAGCCCAGAGCCTGACGCGGGGCTCGAACTCACGGACTGCGAGATCGTGACCTGGCTGAAGTCGGACGCTTAACCGACTGCGCCACCCAGGCGCCCCGTAACATACTGATTTTGAAATGCCTGAGAGATGTGCGAGTGGAGATGTTAAGAAGGAGGGCTTTTTTTTTTAAGTTTATTTATTTATTTTGAGAGAGAGAGAGAAAGAGTGTGTGTGTGTGCATGTACACACATGAACAGGAGAAGGGCCGAGACAGAGGGAAAGAGAGAGAATCCCAAGCAGTCTCTTCACTGTCAACACAAAGCCCCACATGGGGCTCGAACCCACAAACCATGAGATCATGACCTGAGCCAAAACCAAGAGACAGATGCTTAACTGACTGAGCCCCCAGGCACCCCAAGGATAAGGTTTAATATACAGGTCTGGAATCTAAAGAACAAATCCAAGGGGGGGTCAGGTGTGGCAATGGTGGTGGAGGTGAGTCAGGCCAACCATGTGTAATAGAAATCCTACAATGAAATGGCTGAGGAAAGTGGCTCTCCTCAGACCCCAAGGAATACCAATAGGAGCCACTCCAGAATCTAAACCAGATATTAGAGGCAGATGAGCTGGCAATGTAGACTGAGTGAGCCTTCAAAAATAGACAAGGTATGCTTTTACCTTCAAGGTCACCCAAATGGCATTTACTGTTCCTGTTCTCATGCATTATGTTGACCATGTCCTCTGATCTTCAAAGCTTTAGAGATCATGGGAAAAAATGCCCTAATTATAATAACATGGCACAATAATGACATAATACACAAACGGACTTGAAAAACTGACAATTCCTTTGACTTACGTTGCTTAGTGTTATTTATAGAGAAAATTGTGGAAAATTGCTTTCAGAACTGCGAACTACTACATTCTTCAGTGAGACATTAAAAGGTTTCTTGCGACCTCTGCTTTGACGAAGCTCAAATTGCTTCGTTTTCTCTTCACCTACGTTTTCAGGTGTAATTATTCTACGCTCTTGTGTGGCTTGCTTCTTGACCTTATTTTTGTGTTTGTTTTGTTCTGTGGTTGTTTTAACGTGTGCTCTCACTTTAAATCACAGTATAGTAATAAGATGCGAGCCTCTAAGATCAGATAGAGCTGGATTTAAACTCCATCTCTGCTCTGTATTAGGCAAGTTACTTTATCTCTCTAATTTCCATTTCCTAATCTGTAACATAGTGTTGATAATAGTACTTACACCCGAGAGTTGCTGTGAATATTTAATGGGACCAATGCGTGTAGTGTACTTAGTACTTATAAGAACCTAGTAAATTATTACTCGTCTAAGGCTGCCTCAGACCTATTTTTTTTCCGGAGTTGTAAGCCTTTGCTCAAATATAATGTTAGTTTGTGAAAAGTATACTTCGTACCCTAATACTTCCTACCCTAACCCTTGCGGTGTTCACTCCAGAAACATGCATGACCTGGTGTGATGGTTGGAGGTGACGCTGCCTCACAGACAGCATCTCTGCAGACCCCACAGAAGCACAGGTGTGGTGTGTGTGGGGTCTCGGGTCACTTTCCCTGAGGTGGTTCATAAGCATTGCTTCCAAGTCAAGTTCGAAAGTGAGAGCAAAATGACCTACTAGCCATTTGTGTTCCCATTTAATAAACCGTATTTTCTCATTTAGTTGATGATGAATATTGCAGCTAACATCAGATGTCTCTGCTCCAACACTTACTCTCAGTTTTTCAGGACTGGAAAATTAAAGAGCAGAAATAGAATCCTGATAAAGAATACACAAAGTTTTAAGAAAGAATTAAGAAAATAGTGAATCATTACTTGTGAATCATTTCTATGAATTGTAATTTCTTGGATTTGTAATTGAAGTAATTTTCAGCTTTGCTTTAATAGGTTGAAAATGAAGATAATTGAAGTATGGTTAATTAGAGTGTTTAAGCAGTGTATGAGTAACTTGTGCTAAAGACGGGCCAAATTGAATTTAAGGGCACTATCAGGAATTAGGTGTTAATCAAGTGAGTGTCAGCTATGTATAGAAGAGAGATATGCTTTCAGAATTCATTTGTGCTTCTGTTCAACAATTTAAAGTTTAAGAATTATGGATGCCAAAACTAAACTTCCAAAATAATCAAAAGGTTATATTTCAAAATTAAAATGTTATTTGGAAAAGTGCATGAAATTCTATTTATTCATACAGTAACTATAGTGGAATATTTTTCAAGTGACTAGAAATTGTTTAGTGTGATTGATGCCACAGAGTTGCACTTTATACTGATTTACACACACACACACGTGTGCGTGCACACACACACACACACACACACACACTCAAACCACTAGAAAACAATGACTCCCATGCTTTCCCTGCAATCTTCCTTTAATCTAATCTGGGGCAGAATCAGCACACACACACACATCCCTTGCCTTTTCTCCATTCTTCAAGGATCAGCAGAGGGAATGTACCTAAAGAGGAGTCCATGTAGACACAGCCTCAACAGATAATGAGCAGGAGGATTGCACAGGGGCATAAACATTAAGAGAAACCATCAACCTTTTGAAATCCACGATCAACACTTAGTTGTAGAGTGTCTTTATCTATGAGGTATGGATTGTGATGCAGACCAGGAATTTATAGGCAAAGAGCAAGTCCACTGATAGGCCCAGGAGTACATTGAATCAAGTAGATTCAACGAAATCACTAAATTTGGATTCCTTGAAGAAGCACCAACTTGGGGTGCTTGGTAAAAATAAAAGCTGGGCATATATGCATGAGAAAAATCAAATACAGACCCTACTCTCATGGGTAAACACCCACACCTTATCCAATTCACATAAATATAGAGATGAAAAGGGTATGTGTACAATAAATTTAGGTAAGTACTGAGATAGCAGTTAGCTAATGACAGTTTCATAGAACCCAGTGGAAGATCATTTTTGCTGGTAGCTGATACAGGGGTTAACACTGGTAGTGTAGTAAAACATAACTATGTTTATGGTCTTTCTAGATGTACAAACAACCAAACCTTGGATTGGAAATTCTGAGTAAACTTCATGTTTCATAACTCATATTATGTGACCTAATGCAACTTCTCAGAGCAGATATATTACTCCACTGCATTTATGAACATGTGGTCATTTTCAGCAGAAAGAAAAGAATGCCTAATTTAAATTCTTCCCATTTGATTTGGTACTCCTCTGAGCCCAGCCTGACTCTGGCATAATCACACCTTCTGAGCTCTGGCTACACCACACGTAAGGTTAAGAGCAGTGGCCTGCCCTAAATCTGTGCCATGAACCTTATTTCCACACCAACATAGCTGGCTCCTCTGGATATGTTTTTTGTGCATCCACTCATCACTTCTTGGGTGCTGGTGGGGCTTATTATCACTATACTAATTAGCAATCTAATTAATACATGTTTAAAATTGCTTTTCAGATATTTTGAGTCATAATAGGACATATGCTAAGTTCTCTATATAGATTGTTGGCATTTATAGCTACTATGCACCCATTTAAAAAAATGACTAACTAGGGAGTAGTATGAAATACACTTTCATGTAACTTCCCTGAATAATCTAAATTAGAGGTTCTAAAAGAGTAAATAACTAATCCTTAAAATCTTTTTGAAAAATCTGACAAGGATCAGTATGATTGTTAAGGATATGAAAAGGAAAATGGGTAGGTATTTTAAAAATAACTTGAAATTCTTGTTTTTTATAAACTTTATTTATCCATGTATGTGATATTAGTACTAACTGCATTTACGATCACAATTGTGATATTTCAGTTGTAAAGCTGTAAGATGACCAAAATGTTCCAAACACAACTGATGAATTTTATTATATCAAAATAAAAGTGAACATTAATTATATACTAATGGTCTAATCTGAAACTGCATTTCCCATCTGTGGTTTTAGTAGATATTCAAAAACAAAACAAAACAAAAACGGTGCCAGTGGTCAAATTAGTTTGGAAAACACTGATCAAGAATATTTATTTGGTTGGGCAAAATGGGTGAAAGGGAGTGGGAGATACAGGCTTCCAGTTAGAGAATGAATAAGTCACGGGGATAAAAGGCACAGCATAAGGAACATAGTCAGTGATATTGTAATAGCGATGTAACAGGACAGATGGTAGCTATGCTTGTGGAGAACATAGCATAATGACTGTATAAACTTGTTGAATCACTATGTTGTACACCTGAAACTAATGTAACATTGTGTGTCAACTATTCCCAAATTTTAAAAAAAGGAAAAAATATTTAAAGAATACAGATAAGTTAATAGCAAAAGCTAACATTTATTCACTGATTACCATGTTCCAAGCATAGAGCTCAATGTTTCATTTCAATTAGCTCACTTAATTCAACCTTCTACAGAAATGAAAATTAACTGTAGCTATGAATTTCTCCATTAAGCATAATTGCAAGTAAGGAAAATTATATGCAAGGATATTTAAATAGGAAAATCTATTATGTAAGTCATCAGCCAAAGTCAAAGCATTACTTATGCTAGACAAAAAAGTAAATAAATAAACCACCAATGTTATATTTATTTATTGAATTAATATCAAAAAAAGTTTTTTACAAAGCAATTATCTAGGGCTTTTTTTGGTATTCACAATAAAGGGATTCACTGAATTGAAAATTTCTTCATCTATAGGTTCAGGATTGTGTAGACAAAATTAAATGCATCTCAAAAAGGAAAGTAATTTCCACTGCAAATAGTATTAGAATTTCCCCTTGACTATATTAGAAACAGATTGTAATTTGCTTTTAGAAGAGTTAAGTAAAATTTATTTAAAATACTTAGCAAGTATTCTAATGTTATTGTAGTAAAATGGTCTTTTATTCATTGAATAGGAATTATAAAAATCAGTGGTATATATCTTACACAAGAGCATTTAATTAAATAGAAGACCTTTTATTATGAATAACTATCTGGCTTAGAATTCAAGGAGAATTTAAGAAGATGAATATTTTAAAAAACCGAATAACTTAGTGTTATTATTTAGGGTCTACTTGCAAAAGGGTTCACCAGCCACCTGTTGTTCTTATAGCCACCAGAATAATTTTTAGTAAATTAATAAAAGAATTCAGGGTCCTAATTAAGCATATGGAGCATACATACATCAGTGTGAATTAGTTAAAATAACATAAGATGATATTATCCAGTTGGTCAATTAACTCTTATCACATTTATGTAGTACATTTATGTAATTACAAGGTTATAGACCATGTTGATTCTCAAATTTCAAAAGCTGGTGTGGAAGTGCTGGAAGTATTATCATTTTCTAGTACAGTCCTTCATAATATTTCAGGTGAGTAAGCTATGATGCCAGAGATTGACTTACCAAAGCCATACCAGAAATTAGTAGTAGAATGATTCTGTAAAAAAAGAGGACATAGGTCTCATCCATCCATCCATCTTTCCATCCATCCATCCATCCATCCATCTGTCCATCCATCCATTCTTCATTTAAGGTATTCATCCATTGAACAAGCATTTATGAAATGCCTATTGTATTCTAGATACAAAGGATGTGATGGTGAGCAAAACTACACATGGTCCCTGAACTTATTGTGACTGAGAATATGGTAGAAGGTGGAGAATTAATAATAAAATACTCAAATACATACATGATTACAAATCAAGACAAATGCTTTCATGCAAAAGAACATGGTCTATGGTAATGTATAACAAGGGAACCAGATCTAAACCAGAGGGTCAGAAGGGTCTTCCCAGAGGAAGTAGCCGTTATATTAAGCATTCAAGCATGACTAGAAGATATGGGAGGGGAGAAGGTGGAAAGAAGTGCAGAAGCCCCAGAGAAAGAAATGAGAAAGCCCAGTATGTTTGGAATCTAAAAAGAAATGACAGAGAGGCAAGAAGGGACTGGAGGGCCATCCCAGACCATCCAGGGCCTACAGTTCAGACTAACATTTTTGGTCTTTATCCTAAGAGTTATGGAAAGCTATGAGACAGTTTAGCAGGAGGATAAAGTTATAGCTCTCATCTTCGACAGTTTTATTTTTACATGGGCAAATACCAGATTCACAAATGCTATTCAAGGTAGAGGACATTTTTCTAAGTTTTGGTTCTGTAAGTGATGGCCTGGAGAAGGGGTAGGGTGGGAGGGATGGAGAATGGCAATATGGATATGAAGGAGGACTGGAAGATGGTTGCCATACTATCCATCTGGCGTATCTGACTGTTGAGGAGCTCTGTAATGAATGTGTTCTGAGAATAGAGTCGTGTTTGAAAAACACAATTGTTTTGGAAGATTCAAATGTAGGTGAAACTTGCCTGTGGTCTGTCAGCTACCTTAGGTGAGGTTTTACATGGAAATCCTCTACTTCTGCAAATTTTAAGATCATTTGTATAGATCATGTGGTTTCGGTTCTTTTTTTTTTTTTTTTCCCTGTCCCACTTTCTCTTTATAAAAATCCCAGTCAGGATAAGAAATTATCTACTTTCATTGATACATTCTCTCTTGAGATGTCTGAAGGTAAGGATTTTGGCTGATCTCTTCTGACCAAATGGGATGCTAAAATATGTCCTTGACAAACCAGTAGTAATCCAAGCCAAGCATCTATGACGAAGTACAAAGAACTGCTTAAAAGATAAGGTGTTTTTTTTTTTAAAGTTTATTTATTTATGTTGAGAAAGAGAGAGAGGGCTTTTCTCACATGAGCAGGGGAGGGGCAGAAAGAGAGGGAAAGAGAGAATCCCAAGCAGATTTTGCACTGTCAGCACAGAGCCCTATGCGGGGGCTTGAACCCACCAACTGTGAGATCATGACCTGAGCTGAAACCGAGAGTCAGACGCTTAACCCATCGAGCCCCACCCAGGCACACAAAGGACGAAGTTTTTAAGCTAGGTCTGCAATCCCAGCTTTGCAAGGTTTAGGGTTGTTGGAAGGTCACCTCATCTTTTAAAAATATATTTTGGGGGGCGGGGCTCCGGGGTGGGACAGTTGGTTAAGCATCCGGCTTCAGCTCAGGCCATGATCTCCCAGTTCATGTGTTCAAGCCCCGCATTGGGTTCTGTGCTGACAGCTGGGAGCCTGAAGCCTGCTTTGGATTCTGTGTCTCCTTCTCTCTCTCTGCCCCTCCCCCACTCACGCTCTGTCGCCCTTGTGGTTTGTCAGCTACCTTAAGTGAGGTTTTATATGGAAATCCTCTACTTCTAGAATTAAAAAAATTTTTTTCTAATATTTTTTTAATGTTTATTTTTGAGAGAGACAGATGGAGCGCGATTGGGGGAGGGGCAGAGAGCAAGAAGGAGACCCAGAATCTGAAGCAGGCTACAGGCTTCAAGCTGTCAGAGCCCTAGAAGGGGCTCAAACCCACAAACTGTGAGATCATGACCTGGGCTGAACTAGGAAGCTTAACGTCTGAGCTACCCAGATGCCCCAGGTCATCTTATCTTTTATAAAAGACCTCTGACAACCCTGTGCTTCCTGAAGAGGGTTCCTACAACCCATCATGGCCTTCCTGAGTGCCCATCATACTCCTTCTGGCAAGCCGACTGTCTCTCTAGGCCTTGATTAGCCTCTCTATCAAGGCGATGACACTCACAACTCTTAACAGGGGTGAAAAGTTTAGCAATGGCAGTGTTTTCATTACAGGAGACAGGACAGATGAGAGACAGGCTCAGGATTTATTTGCGTTATTAATCATCTTTTTAGTAATACTGTTTCCATCTCCCCTAAAGTTCATGACTCTGAAGGAAGTACAACAAGAACACTCACATTGAAGGATATTTTAAATGGGACATTTTCCTATAAGACATTTTTTCCAAACTGGATTTCAGGTAAGTGGATTGTTTCTTTACCTTTTGAGGTTTTTGAAAATATGTGTTTTTGTTTTTATTTTTCGTGCCAATACATCTCAATGGTAACAGAGGCCGTATCAATTGAAATAGAAAAAAAAAGCACTTACTTAGATAAGTCAAATGGCCACCAAAGCACCTTTGACAGAATCATTTGCCGAATAGTAATGATGCCAGTTGGATTTTCAGTAAAAAAGTGAAAGTTGAGAGTACATTGCTAGAACAATCTGAGCGTATTGTATGACTCTTCTGAATATGCACCTATTTAGGAGAGGCCATAAGAATTTTACCAACAGAGAAATTCCATTGTTAATCTAGATAATCTGAGAAATGGACAAATCCCATCCTGGCCACAAAAAAAAAAAAATCCTTCATAGGCCATAAAATTGATATTTGCATATACGTTTTCAGAATAGGATATTGTCAAATAAGTCCAAACAAATAGTAAGGTCAACTAAATTATTTATGGTATTATAGTTTGTATCTAAAGGGGGACTAAACACATTTAAATATTTTCGTTTTTCTCTTTAGAAAATAAAATGCACATCAAAAGAGTTTTAAACTAAATCAAACACAACCCAAATATAATGTATTTTTTAGTTCAAAACAAATACACCATTTTAACACCAGTTTTTAAACACACCAGTTTATCCTCTTTCTTGTATCACAGAGAAAACCCAATTTTATTCCCCAGCACCCTGAACTGGTCACAATAGGGCAGCCTACTAGCAAATGTGGCATTTTTGTGGAAAATAGAAAAGAGCATCCTTTCCTCCCTTCCACTGTCAGCTAATTATTTTAAGTCTGACGAAGCAATGTCCCGGACAGGGAAGAAAAGCAAAGCACATCTGTGAAATAAGGGAGGTTTCTCTTTCTTATAAATGCATTTCCTACTAAGGGGGATCATTTCAAGTTTGTTTTCCTTCTTGTTTAAAGGACAAGAATATCTTCATCAGTCTACAGATAATGATATAGTATATTACAATATTGAAACAGGAGAATCATATACCATTTTGAGTAATAACACCATGGTATGTATCCAGCATCATCTTCCTCCTCAAACCTTTGCCACCTACTCAATGACCAAGGAACAGAATCCAAACTCTCAGCACTTGACCTAGCCTTCTCGGATCCATCCCCCACTGAATTCTCCAGTTCTCTCTTCTAGTCACACTATACTACTGCCTTTGCCTCCTCTCAATCACCCAGCATCTTTCCTCCTCTGGGAAAAAAGTGTAGTAAGAGAGAAGAGTTGAGAAATCATTCCTTATAACAGGCAAACTGAGGCTCAAATCCAGGTTCTGTCACTTCTTAGCTATGGAAAGTTAAATAAGGTTCCATACCACACCAGCCATGGTGTGCCTCATTTTCTCTCTCTGAAGAGTAGGAAGAATAATACCAGTCTGGGTTTCTAGAAGAGGTAAGTAGTATAACATTTGAATGTGGGAGGACGGCACCTAACCTGGAATACACGCTCGACAAACAAGAACTATGAAATGTAGGCTTCTGCTGCTCTATGCTCCTAGGCTCTTCCCACTTTCTCCACCCTCAAAAGCCTGCTAATGTTTTAAAGTCAAGCTCAGATGATACTCTCTTCCTCATGCAACCAATGATCCTCTGAATTTGATTTAATCAACTCTTTTTCAAATGCTTTCGCAATGCTATATTTGTATTTCTTCAATAGAACTTTCTAATTTGCAATACGCTACTTATTTTCAAGTTTAACATATTAAGCTTCCTGAAATCACAAAGTATATTCTATGTATGACATCTTCCTCTCATAGTGTTTAATAAATTTGTTTGTATACAGTAAGTACCATGTAAACGTTTTTTTAATTGCATAGACAGTATATGTACATAAGAGTATGTCAATTATGCGATATCCTTTTAATACTTCACATTTTCATGGCTCTGGTTTTTCTTCTATATTCTAATTGACTTATTTATGATTTCAGAAAAGTGTGAATGCTTCAAATTATGGCTTGTCACCTGATCGGCAATTTGCCTATCTAGAAAGTGATTATTCAAAGGTATTGACTATTTAATTTGGGTATATCCGCTTATATCTTCTACTAATCCACAGTTTGGTTTATAAAAGTAAGAGGAAGTGAGAGTATATTTTTATCTCTAAATATTCAAGAAGTTAATGTGAGTTCTAGATGAGCCTAAAAAACATAACTGAAGCACATACGCATAATTCAGAATTTGGTGCACTTGTCTGGCTATCCTCCAACGGTAGAAACTACTTTCCTCTGGGGTAGGGGACTTCATTTGGGGGCACTGATATTTATCAGAAATGGGACAATTACACTTCTATTTCTGAAACTAGTTGACTTCATAAGTCGTTAGTTAATCTTCACATATTTTAACCTTGTGAAAGTTAATTGTTATGGAAAATGGAAATATCGAGGTGTAGCTTATTTAACTCACTTGCTCAAGTTGGATAATATATGGTCAGCGGTACACTAGGGTTTAAATCTGTGGCTTCAAAAAACTGGGGTAGGAATATCCCACCAAATCAGACCATTTACCTTTACTTCGTTTCCCCTTCTTGAATGAAGTTATAGAGGGAAGTTGATGATCTTATTTTTTCTACTTACACAACTTCGAGATAATTTTGCAAGAAGGCAAAAGAATTTATTATCAAATGAAACTTCTTGTGATTACCTTTAGAGAGAGAACCTTTTTACTGCCATTTTTCATATCCTATGTGAGATATAATACAGAATGAATAGTTAATCTTGCCCCCCCCCCCAAGTTGTTCAGTCTGCTGATTATTTTCCAGTAGACCGGGTCCTGGTCACTACCAGTCTTCAAGAAGACATGTTTTAACCAGTTGGAGTTTCTTTGCCAAGAGTTTGAAAGCTCTTTTAAGAAACAAAATCCAAAATAATATTTGTATTATTCACTAACCACAGAACAAATACACTTAATGAGAAAAAGAGCAGATTTTTTCAGGAGGAATTATAAACTATGGAGCTTCTATTTCTTTTTCAATTTCTATTATTCTTAAAAAGTGTTATATTTTAAGAAAGGCAAACATGTTGTAACAAAACTCTGTGTTGAATAAAATTCTCTTTATCTAATTTTAGAGGGTATCATTGTAATGAACTACACAGGTTTGGGGTAATCCTTATGGCCAGGGAGATCATGGGGGTTTTACTTCAAATCAAGGTATAGCATGAAGGAAAAATTCTTAGGATAGAGTGTGTCAAAGAAAAGCTTTTTATATTAAGAAATGTCTTCGGATATGCTTTTTATGGAGTGAGGGTTGAATCACTGCTGAGATTAGTTCTGGAACTTAGACAAACATCACAAAAGTCCACAGTAAAACTCTTTAAATGAAGACTCTTTTGGAATTGAAACATATCCTTCCTAGTGCTTTATGAAAATAGTCCTTTTATAATTCTGAATCTTGAATCATTTGTTATTATACATTATTGATGGAAGCTTTTTAAGAATCATAATTTGTCTCTGTCTCTCTTCTTTCCGACAGCTTTGGAGATACTCTTACACAGCAACATATCACATCTATGACCTAAATACTGGGTAAAATTTCATATCTATGTATTGATACTACTTAAATCCATTATGATTTTTCACTCCACGCTCTGATTTAAAGTTAAGATTACATTATCTTGTTACTGATCTTAGTGTTTTACTTCTTTACCGTGTATGGGCACCCATAAAAATTAAGAAATTTAAGGAAATACTTTTATGAGACATTTACCTCTTTTTATTTGACAAATGTTCTGTATTTTTATTCACCAGGCAGTTTTATTCTCCCTACTTTGGAACACCAAATTATAAATATACCATTTATGGACATAAACCTACATACTGAAAGCACAAACACGTGCATGGGAATGATACACTGCTTACGAGAGAGTGCCTGTTTCAACGGAAGGAAGCAGAAGGGCAGGAGATGCAAATCTCCTTCAGTTGTATCTAAACACAGACTCCATTAATTGATTTTAAATTAACTGTTACTAAAATTGCAAAACGTTAATATTTTTTAAATTGGGGCTGTAGATAAAGTTGGCATCTGTCATACCATTTTCTTTCTTTCTTTGTATGCTTCACTATTTGAAATATTTCAATTTAATCAAAAAAAAGAAAGAAAAAGAAAGAAAGAAAGAAAGAAAGAAAGAAAGAAAGAAAGAAAAAGGAACGAGTAGGTAGGCAGAACACCTAGTGAGGGAATTCCTGACAGAAGGAATAACCTGTAAGGGCCCCAAGGGAAGGGAGAGCACAGAGAGTTTCGGAAACTCAAAATAGGTCAGTTGAGTTGAAATTGGAGGAGGGCATGCTGACTAGTGAGAGGTGGTGTAAGGTTGGGAAGGAGTTGGGGCCAGGAAGCAAGGGCCAAATAATCATGAGGAAACCATTAAGAAGAGTTTAGATGTCGTTCTGATGACAATAGGGAATCAGATTTGCACTTTAGAAAAATCACTCTGACTCAGTATGGACAATGAATTGGTTTAGTTACTCATCTTAATGTGATATCCTATTTGCTGTTATATAAAAGGGAAAAATAATTATATGGCTTGAAGAGGTATTGAAAAATTTTATGGTCTATTTCCTCTTTTGTCCAGTAAGAACACAAAAATTCAAAACAAAATCTACTTGTTTTAAGAGTTCAGAAAAGAATGATTCTGATCTTAAACTGTCAATTTAGGAAATATGAACTACTACATAAAGTAGAAACTGAACTCATCTAATATACTCTGGGTCTTTCTCTTCTCTGTATCCACATCATCACCAAATTCAAAAATAGGTTTTTTTCTTTTTTTAAGTTTATTTTTTTATTATTTTGAGAGAGAGAGAAAGAGAGAGAGAGAGAGAGTGTGTGTATGTGTGTGTGTGCACATGTGTGCGGGGGAGAGGCAGAGAGAAATGGAGAGAAAGAATCCCAAAGAGGCTCCGCACTCTTGAACTCACGAACCTTGAGATCATGACCAGACCTGAAATCAAGAGTCAGACACTTAACCGACTGAGCCACCCAGGAGCCCCTCAAAAAGAAATTATTGAACACCTATTATGTGAAAAGCATATATGGGGAGATACAAATGAACTCGAGGCACTGACCCTACTCTCAAGAAAACTTTAAATTGGTGAAGTAAAATCCTTACTCTTTCAGCACAATTTCTTAAGGCTTTAATCAATTCCTTATTTTTCTTTTAATTGTTTTGAAATTCTCCACATCCTACCTTAAGGTTCAGCAAACTAAACAGCATTCCAAAAGAAAGTGACAATACTAATATTTTAATTATGGCTTGTATAAGTTTTATGGCCTCGAATCATTTTAAATATTTAGCTTTTGTGCAGTGAACTTAGTCAAGCCACTACTTGCCTGCTTGCTTTCTCTCTCTCTCTCTCTCTCTCTCTCTCTCTCTTTTCTTATCTGCACAACTTTCTAATTTGCCAAATTTGTCTTTTGTCAGGTAAATATAGCATAATTTAGGAAGTGAGGGATGACAAATTTGTTGAGATTCAAGGCAAGACCACATACCACTAATTCCAAATTTTCTATATGCTTCTGAAGAGTCTATAAAAATCTACCACAGAGAAAGTGAAGATAGTTCTGGTTTCAAGCATGGGAAGGAATACTGAGAGGAGACGACAGCCTTTGTGAGCAGCCTCCTCCACTTTCTCTCATAGTGTTAGTTATTTAGAAAACATAGAAAATGGCAGCTGTGGTGACTTGCCAGTCATGAAGAGACTCTGCGCTGAGATTTTCAGCTTGGCGCTGTCTGCATGCTTGCATAGATGATTCCACAGCATATGGAAACCTAAGACAGCGTTGCAATGTCAAAGGTAACATGAACGCTGGCCTGAGATAGAAATGCCTGTTCTTCTGGATCATTCCTTTGCCTGTGCCTTCACATGTGTTTCAATATATTGTGGACCTTCCCAGTGCCTGCTGCTCATATACTGCCCTCTGGCAGGCAGGATTCTCACTGCTTCACCAGCGGTCTCTCTCTTCCATGGCCATTGTTCTTTCCCCAGTCAAAGCTGATCTGCCTGTGTTCCCTCACGGCTTGCTAGGCCTCAGGCTGCATGACCTAATAAGTTGTGTCAAAGTAACGTGGGTTACAATTCTTTGCAGGTTCCAGCTTTAAAAGAATGAGAAAAGTAGAGATGTCAGGCATGTTAGGTCCAGGTTGGAGTTAGTTTTTTGAGGGAGAGGACAAAGAGTCTTTCTTCAGGCTCCTCAATTTATACCTTGGAGGCAAGTCTTGTTTCGTTTATCTTCAAAAGCAGTCTTGATGAAACTATTAATATAATCTTCAAGAAGATAATAGTCAAAACTTAAGCATGGCATCCTATGACTCTTTAGCACTTACAAAAATCTGAACACATTCTCGTTGAAGAACTACAAAAGCCCCACAGTGCAAGTTAGTCAATTGAGTATTTGCAGGGTGAGTCTAGGCACCAAAGTGAGATTTTTGGCCAATAAGATATTTGAAATTTCCCCATGGGTGGAGAACTTTGCAAGCTTAAGGCATACTGCCCAGTGTATGATCTGTTTTTCAGTTTAGTTTGAGATCAGATGTTCCTTTCCTTTTCTGATTTCAAGTCAGATCCCTGGGGAGATTGTCAAATGGCATCTTATTTTCAAAAATTTGAAATGCATATGCATTCACAGAGATGGGGGTTGTAAATGAGAATGTGGAAGAGCACATATTAAACTTCAGCACAGCTATAGCATTTTAGAGCTGGAAGGCACTTCATCGACCATCTCAGCCTGATGTGTACAAATTTTACAGTCCTGAGGGTTAGGAGACTTGAGTTAAATTAGGGTCGGCCAAGAACCAGTGATGTGATTTTAAAAAGTCGTATCTCTCTAACCTCACGTTTATTTATTTTTTTTTAATGAGGATGTTCCACCAGATAATTTCTAGAGATAGTCCCACTTTCACAGTCTATAAATACTTAATAAATCTTTAATTCACTTCATTACAAAGGTCAGAAAACTGAGACCCAGAGAAATTAAGTGACTTAAGTAACTGGTAAAGAACTGCTACCAGAACCCGATGCCTCCAGTGCCATTTTGTTACATTCTTTCCGTTAGGTTTGAGGAAGCCGAGGACGATCCTTCATTTTTATTATTTACTTTTTTCTGTTTGTAAAGATGCTTTTTTCCCCCTTGAACAGCAAGGTTTATTATTATTTTTTCTTCCTTTTTTTTTTTTTTCCTTCTAGACAGTTTGTAAGAAGAAATGAGCTTCCTCGTCCAATTCAGTATTTATGCTGGTCGCCTGTTGGGAGTAAATTAGTAAGTGTTTAAATTATAGAAGTGTTTAATCATTTAAATAAAAGAGGAGCCATTTGATTTTGGCCTTTGTTAAATTTCCCTGCCTGAAAGGAAAAAAAAAATTCATGACTATTTTAGTGGTTAAAAACGGGAAGAGTTTTGATAAATTGAAACTCATCTGAGAATTCCGCAAAATCTCAAGCTCATGGATAGACTTCTTTAAATATCGCAGTCAAAAACTTTATCCTCATACTCAGCCAGAATGCGTTGTGCCAGAAAGCTGAGGAAAAATATGGTTTTCACAAGTTTCCCAGACTAGCTTCAGACAACATGAAATTTTGTCCAAGCTCTTATTTAAGGACTCTAAATAAAGATTAGATCTGGCTAGCTATTAATATTCAAAGATTTATTTGACTTTCTGTTAATATGTACAATTATTTATTTGAGTAATAAAACAACAAATATGTGGTAAACTTTATGCTTTATTTGATAGACTTTAAAAATCATAACTGATGTTAATGTGAGCTGGTTGGTTTTTTGACCTATTAAAATGATACTTTAGTTGTGATTCCTTCTTGCATCTGGATTACCATGCATTTTGAAGGTATTAGGTAAATAATTAAAACAAGTTTACAGGCTTTATTGTATTTCTTATGGGATTCTCCTTATTAACTAACTTACCACCACTTCTAGGCATATGTCTATCAAAACAATATCTATTTGAAACAAAGACCAGAAGACCCACCTTTTCAAATAACATTTAATGGAAGAGAAAATAAAATATTCAATGGGATCCCAGACTGGGTTTATGAAGGTAAATCATATTCCTTTTCTACCGTTGCTGTTTTAGGCTTTTAATTGAAAATAATTGCATATATTTAGTAAAGTTTAGACAAGTGGTATGTTATCGAGATGAATGGTGGCATTTCTGAAAGCTGTTATCAGGTTATGAACAGGATGTACATGTTCTCAAAGAACAAAATCTAATAATCAGGCAGGTAGAGCTGATTTTCATGAGCATTATAAAGTGGTAGTAATAATTTACATTTCAAGAAGTTTATGGTCCTTAGATGCTGTGTTGGTACATTTCCTCAGGTTTCTTTTTTCTTGAGGAATAAATCTTTCTTCCAAAACTAAACAACTGTCTACATAATTTTGCAGAGAAATATTCCTAGTTTTTGATACTTTTGTGAATTGTGTCCTCTTTGTAGGCCATGTAGGATCCAGGACCAAACTGGACTTTAGGAAGTCTTATAGTTCTTGCCTTTATTAAAAATTATATAACTGAACTATTTTTGTTTTTTTGTGTTTTTTTGTTTTTTGTTTTTTGTTTTTTTTGGTTTTTTAAATATTCCTAGGAGAAAAAGTCAACATCTAACACTTATGTCACTCTTGTAGTGTAATTACAGTTCTCCTTGTTTGGGCTACATTAGGTGACTATAAAAACCAGAAGCTGCCCCAAGGGAAAAATCATTTATTGTTGAAATGCTTAATTAATTTACTTAAAGAATTACATTTCTGATTAATATCAATTCCTACACAGACTGATTGATGTTTGAAATGAGGTATAAGTTAGGCTATGTCTTTAAACTCAGATTATTTATCTTTTTTAATAACCAAATTTTGGCATATGTCACACCCACATTAAATAAATTATTGCAGTCAGTAAATGGCTAATACAATATATTTTGAAGAGTTTGCAATAATTTTAAGAGTAAGCCATAACGGTTATTTGTATGCTTGCATTTTATTTTTCAGAGGAAATGCTTGCTACAAAATACGCTCTCTGGTGGTCTCCTAATGGAAAATTTTTGGCATATGCAGAATTTAATGATACCGAGATACCAGTTATCGCCTATTCCTATTATGGTGATGAACAATATCCTAGAACAATAAATATTCCATACCCCAAGGTATGTTGAGTACTTTCAACAGATGCTTCCATTCCTCTGGTGTCAAAATGAGCAACCAACACCATGAATAGAGGTGGGATCAACAAGTTTGGAGAGCTTCTTATCCTTGTGCATTGTAAGGCAAACATTGTACTGTGCTCTATTATTTATGTGGACATCTGTTGCTTTGGACATCTGGTTGTGCTGGATGAAGTAGTCTTTGCAAAATCCATCGCAGAATCTTTGAAAAACATATGGTCTAGATTATGGAGGAAAAACAAGCTTAACTTAATTTTAATTTTTCATCTTTCATGCTCCAAATTCAGGGTAAAGTTCTGTTTTGCAATTCCTTCTTGAATTCTCATGTAAATGCGAACTAGAATGGAAAATACAAATGTTGAACTTGATGTTCCTGTCAGGTAGAAGCAGGCATGAGTTGTGATCTTTTCTGGACATATAAGGTAGGTTAAGTGTGTGAATCTAGTGTCTTCCTTGAGGAAATTAGACATGGAATGAACCCAATGTTTCTTGTATAACCATTCTAGAATTCTGAGTGAAACACTTTTCATTCAGTCCCATGTCTGAAGAGAGGGCTCCTGTATGTATAGTAGGAGAACAGCAAGGTCACAGTGGAGAAGCGCCATATCCTAATTTGACTTAGGCAAAAAATCTGAAAAAGGATCAAATAATAAATTCTCTTCTTTTACAAGGAATGGAAGTGACTGTAGAAAATAGTTCTTTGTTCTTTGGTCCCTGTTGTGTTTACTTGCCAAAGAGAACACTGTTACAGATGGACCCAGTGGGTCCCTCTATGGATATGTGTACACACAAGTGGTTTCTGATGCGAGTCACAGTGGGTATAGATAGAGAACTAGAAATTCCAGATAGTCTAAAATTTATGTTAAAAGTCATGTGATAAAAGATAATGGATAGGAGATGCATGTTTAGGTAGGAGACCCCTCAACAGCTATATATAAAGTCTGAAAGACTGAAGATGTTTGGAAGTAAGAGAAGTGGCACTTGGGACCCAAGACGTAAAAGAATTTGGATCTTCAAGAGGGTGTAAGGCAGCAGGAAGAAATGGAGGAACCCAGAGGTGAGGACTAACTGACACTGACAGAGAAGTTGGGACCCAAATTTTCATGTTTTCCTTGAAGACTAGAGTTGTTGAAACATCTGACATCAAGCTGAGAGGTGAGGCAACTCAAAAGAAACCAGAAGTCCCAGCTAAGCTTCACAGTGAAACAGGAGGTCAGAGGAGAGCCTGGACAGTTCTTTAGATACATCCAAATGGCATGGAGTCATTTAAGGCTGTGAACCTGAACTCTGTGGACTTAAATTGTTTGACAATTATAAGACTCTCTTTTTCTGTGTTAAAATAACAGGAACTCTAAGAAGCTGTCTGGGTGTGAACTACACTGTCATGTAAATTTAGGGTGTATAATAGCACAGAAAGTACAAAACAAGAAAAGTGCAAATTCTACAGTCACTTTATTTGGAGGTGACATTTCCCTAATTTGGGGGGGATGATAACAGTAGTAATGTAACCAGCTAGGAGACCGACTGATGATTGTCCTAGACCAAATTATAGGGCAAAAAGCAAAAAATATCTTCTGTTATTTATTGTTTATACTGTCTTCCCCCCTGCACTCCTTCCAGTACAGGGAGAAGTGATTATAATAATTATCCTAAGAAGAAGAAGAAGAAGAAAAAGAAGAAGAAGAAGAAGAAATATCTGTCTTGAAAGTCAGAAAAGAGAATATCAATTATGGCACTGCATTTTCATATCCAAAATATTTTCCCCTACGAATCAAAGCTCTCTCATTAATCACTTAAAATATGTGTCTTCACTCTGGCTAACATAATATTTGTAATTGCCCTGCAAGTAAAATCGAAATGAAATTCCTGGTCATGTTATAATTCAAATGTTTTCAACAATGATATACTTAATATTGTAAGCTTATAAAAAATGCCTAAACTCCTAAAGTGTCTTTAATATCTTAGTCATAATTAAAAATTTATGAGCATATAATGTCCATTTTTTCGGCAGGCTGGAGCTAAGAATCCTGTTGTTCGGTTATTTATTATCGATGCCACTCACCCTGAGCATATAGGTCCCATAGAAGTGCCAGTTCCAGCAATGATAGCATCAAGGTAGGGCAAGCCCAGATGCTCTCTTTCCACCTTAACCTGAATTTTAACACTTAAATTTCTTAGCTGAGATTTACACTTCTTTTCTAGTGAGTTTATGATATGTGTACTCTAAGCAGAAATAAATAAATAAAATTGGCATGTAAACCTAAATATGTAACCAAATTAAAAATGACATTTCTTAAATTGATTTTAAAGTGTCAGTCCTTTTCACACATGTAAGGACGATCAGAGCGATCTAAGTGATACTCCCCTCAGATGTGTGAATGTAAACCTGGGATCAGCGGGCAAATAATAAAATTCATATATGTTCTCAGCCTGTCTTGTTTCAAGTCTGGTCTACGTTCTCTCAAGCCCAGGGTTTATAGATCATGTTTGATCACATATGCATGACTAACAAGAGGCCAACCCTCTCCAAATATTAGCAATTTTTACTAGGGTGCAGTCTATTCACAATTATCTGGTTGTACAATTATCTGTTTGGGATTCACTGTAAGGAGACAGGGACATGAATCAGTCTCACTCCCCCAGCTTGGGGCCTATGTAGATCCTGTCTGATTAGTTCTGATTGTAGCAACCCTTCCAACCCTCCATCAGTCCTCTGTGGTCATTATGGTTGAAGCAGATCAAGGTAAGAGGCCGCCCACACCCAGCCTGGTGGGCCTCCTCACTACTTCCCAAACCCTAACAGGCCAGGGCATGCTGCCCCTTGCAGGAGAGTCGGCCAGGGCAGAATGATTGATCACTGACAGGAAAGAGAACCTCAGCAGAGGCCTCTGTGGGGCCTTGCCAGGGTGAATCTACTCTTGGATAATTTAAATGTTTTTTAATGTTTATTTATTTTTGAGAGAGAGAGAGAGAGAGAGAGAGAGAGAGAGAGAGAAAGAGCACACGAGCAGGGGAGGAGCAGAGAGAGAGGGAGACACAGAATCCCAAACAGGCTCCAGGCTCCAAGCTGTCAGCACAGAGCCCGACACGGGGCTCGAACTCAAAAACCGTGAGATCATGACCTGAGCTGAAGCCGGGTGCTCAACTGACTGAGCCACCCAGGGACCCCTCTTGGATAATTTAAAATGGCTTTATTTGGGGGGATGATCCATTACTTCCCCCAACTACCACCAATCTAGTTGATGGAAACTTAGACTAAATACATCTTTCTTTTTCTTTCTTTCTTTCTTTCTTTCTTTCTTTCTCTTTCTTTCTTTCTTTCTTTCTTTCTTTCTTTCTTCTTTCTTTCTTCTGTCATTCTCCTTAGGAAGCAAATGGAATTATAGAAAGGGTACTGTATAAGGAGTCAAGAGGAGCATCTGTAAAATACTAACAATTTAATAGTAATAGCTAACATTTTCTCAGCACTTACCATGGAGCAGGCAGAATTCTCACGAACTTTAAGCACACTCAGCCAATTCTACAGCAACTTCTACATTTGGTAATACTGTTATTCCCATTTGATAAAGAAACAGGGGCACAGATATGTTAAGTAAGTAGCCTTACCTAGTAGAACTACTAGGAGGTAAAACCAGAATCTGAGCCAGAGACCCTTCCAGTTCTGTGATTTCTTTTATATCAATGTCCAGAATTCTGTGGTTTATTTACATTGATGTTCTCCATCTATAGGTTCATTCTCAGAGCCGAGTGATAGTTGCTGCCATTCATTGACACCAACTATGTGCCAAGCACTAATAGAGTTACTTAGTGTACATCATCTCTGGTTATGATACTAAACCTGAATTTCAACCCCTGACCCTGGTCACAGTTAAAACGAGGCCTCTAATACAAACTGCCTAGAGAGAAAGATGGGCATTTATCACACTTGGCTCTCTCTCAACCACTTAAAAAGTGAAAAATTGAGTCTACTCATGCAAAATAACCAGTTTAATGTTTCCCCCCCCCCCCTCTATATTGACCAATAGCTTTGGCCTCATGTCTTAAAATGTTTCCCAAGATATAAAAGTCCAAAATGAGGAGAAAGCTCGAATATAAAGTAATTCCATTAGATTAACCAACTCTCTTATAGATATTGTTTAAGGGTCAGCAAGTATATTTAAACTTTCTCTGAAGAGAGGGGAAAGTTCTACCTTCTTTATCTGTGGAATAGATATTTCATAATAGCAAAATACATCCTTGAGAAAACAGAACTTGAGAAATTATTTGACATCATACTGGTTTATGGTAGTGACTATTGTTTTGGTTTATTTGCAGTGATTATTATTTCAGTTGGCTCACATGGGTTACTGATGAACGAATATGTTTCCAGTGGCTGAAAAGAATCCAGAATGTTTCAGTTCTGTCTATATGTGATTTCAGAGAAGGCTGGCAGACATGGGATTGTCCAAAGGTAGGTCATATTAAACCCACAGAGGTGTATTTCTGAAGATGAAAGTGTATGAGGGAGGACTTATTTATCGCTAACATTTTGTATTATAAAGCCAAAATTACTGCATTCAATTCTTGATTGCTTTGCAAAACAAAACAAAACCAAAACAAAACAAAACAAAAACAACCCTTTATTCACAGTCCATTATTTTTATTAAATAAGTAATAGACTCCTTGTTTTCTTGAATGACTTTAGCAATGAAATTGAATGGAGAAAAAGACTAAATGAAACAATGTAATATTGGAAAAATAAGGTATCTGGTTCTGAGTTAGGATGAAATTCCATCCTTTTGAGAATATAAGATTGGTAGTCAACAAAACCCAAAATGATGAAGATGAGAAGATAAGATGGGTCTTTAGGGAAATAGATATATTCTACTTAAAACAAAACAGAGGGGCACCTGGGTGGCTCAGTCGGCTTAGTGTCCAACTTCGGCTCCGGTCATGATCTCGCGGCTCATGAGTTTGAGCCCCGTGTCGGGCTCTGTGCTGACAGCTCAGAGCCTGGAGCCTGTTTCAGATTCTGTTGTCTCCCTCTCTCACTGCCCCAACCCACTCGCATTATGTCTCTGTCTCTCTCAAAAATAAATAAACATTAAAAAAAAAGAAATAGATAAAAAAATAAAACAGAAAAATGCCAACAGTGTTATGTCTATTCAATGTAAAAATAAAAAAATAGAAATTTTGAAGGAAATTGATGTCATCAAAAGAAAGCCAAACATTCCCATTGTAAAATTTAAAAGCAGATAATTGAGAATATGACATGAAATATCAGGTCAAACTATCCTGCTATCCTGTTATCTTGCAGTAATTCAGTGGGTTAATACAATAGAAATACTGTGCTAATTTTAGGAAGGGAAAACTTGAAAATTAAGCACAGATTTATTGTTGAGTTTTAATTGTTTCTATTGTTCAAATCCAAACATAATCTGTTAAATTAATGCATTAGAAAAGTACTCCACCAATCTAAAAGCTTTAAAATGAGCCTGTTCATAAGTACTCCTATTAGAGACTCAGACACACAAAATGTTTTCTTTAAATAGGAAATTTGATGGATACATTTCATAAGACTTCTAATTATGAAGACATGTTTCATTAAACCAAATATAGAATAAACCTTTTTTTGTCAAGCAAGAAAGAAAGCACAGAGGAATCAAAGTAAATCACTAAATTCCTTCTTGAAATTAGGACACTATGTTTTGCAAGAAAAGAGTCATATGAATCTATTTGGAAATATATCAGGACTATTATAGTCAACATTACTTGGGCTAAAAATATTTTTTTAAATCACTACTCTGTAAGAAGCTTGACTAATTTTGATGGAATATGCTAGAAGCTTTTTTTTTATATCTTATTTATATTTTGCTATACAAAACAGAAAGATTTTGGCTTCAATGCAGTACCATAGGGGGAAAAAAAAGAATAAACTTGATTGTGGTAGTTAATTAGAAACCATTCATCTGATAAATCAGCTTGGGATGAATATATCTTCAATGTTTTTATTGAATCTAGGTATTAGGAATTGTTGATTTTACTTATTACTTTTAAACTGTAAGATCAGTCATTTAGACTAAGATTTTAGTTCTTAAAACTAGGCATTTAAAACCAGTAATTGCTTTGGAATCTGAAATTCTAATTTATAAAAATCAGGGTCAACTTTAATCTAAACTGACAGAATATAAAAGATGCTTATTCAAGGAGATGTGGAATTCCTTGGATATAAACTTTAACTTTACGGCCCAAAACAGTGATTAAATTTAGAATACCAGGTTTAATTAACCTTAGGATTTCAAAGCAACCTCTGTTTCAAAATAATTTGATAAATACATGGAACACATTTTCAGATAAGAACTGCAAAGTGTCATGTTAGACAACAAAGCTGTGCCTTAAAATTTATTATTCCCTTGCTTTTTATGACAGTACCTTCTCTCATGGTTCCCTTTCTACTTCACTGACCTTTTGTTTTCAGCTCTTCTTTTTATGATTTCTCTATAAATCTTACTAATCTCCAAATTAATGTGTTTGTAAGGTAGGCTAACTGCTAGAACACCAATAAGACCCTTCTTATTATTACAATACAATACAATACAATACAATACAATACAATTAATACAATAGAAATTTTGGGGGGCACCTGGGTGGCTCAGTCTGTTAAGCATCTGACTTCAACTCAGGTCATGATGTCATCATGGCTTGTGAGTTCAAGCCCCACATCCGGCTCTGCACTGACAGCTCAGAGCCTGGGGCCTGCTTCAGATTCTGTGTCTCCCTCTCTCTCTGCCCCTCCCCCACTTGTGTTTTCTCTCTCTCTCTCTCAAAACTAAATAAATAAATTTTTTAAAAAAGAAGAAAGAAAATTTTTACACATTCATGTAACCACCTAATACTGAGTCCAGGTTTGTGGGGAATTTTAATTGGGATACTCTGCTCTGCACAGTCACTCTAGGATCCAGGTTGATGGCATTTGTGCTGTCTTCATCTAGTGACTTCCAAAGCTAGTCCAAGGTTATTCAAACCTGATCACCAACATCCCACTGGGGGATGGAAAAGAGAATGGAAGATCACATATAATAGGTTTATATAGGTCAGGCCTAGACGTAGAATGAGTCACTTCTGCTCACACACCATTGGTTAGAATTTATCACATGACCACATCTTACTGGAAGCAGGCCTGGGAAAAGTAGCCTAGCTATAGTCTTAGCAAACAGAGAAAATGATTGCTAATAATCTTCTAGTCTCTACCATAACTCTCAACTTACTCTTTAGGCAATTTTTATCTGTACCAGAGGTTTTGGTTACCATTTGCCCTCAAATTTATTCTGAGGATTTGAACTTTTAAATATCTCTGGCTACATCTTCTCTGATCCATATTTGCTATCCATACCTAGATTAAGGCCTTTATCATCCTTTTTCCCAAACATTCCAGTAGCCTTCCAATTGATCTCTCTGCCTCTTTCTATCTTGCTGATTTATAATCCATTCTCTGTATCATGTTCACAATTATATTTTCCAAATTGTGACTTTGAACTCCTTCAAAGGGCTCATCTAGAAGGGGAATCTAAACTTCCTAGGGTGGCATAAAAGTTTCTCCAAGATCGTTCTGATACCCAAACATCTTCCTTCCTCTTGAACTCTTTTCCATAGTCACCTTCCACTCAGCCATATGGAACCACCCCTGTGGTCTACTAAGCTGGCCTGGTCTCTGTGCTGTTCATTTCACCTACAATGATCTTTCTCTAATTATTTGTCTAGGAAAGCCTATTCATCCTTTTATGCCCACTAAATTTTGATCAACAAATGATTATACTATCCTAAAATGTACACCAAAATAAGATTCTGTGCACATTTTAAGATTCCTACCTACTTAATAAGATTAAGAAAAGAAAAATAATTTAACCTAAACTCCACTGTGAAATGCTTTTTTAAAAAAACGTTTATTTGTTTATTTTTGGAATAGGATAGAGTGAGAGTGGGCATGCGAGTGGAGGGAGGGGCAGAGAGAACGGGAGAGAGAGAAATCCCAAGCCAGGTTCTGTGTTGTCAGCAGACCTGGGGGGCTCGAACCCACAAACCATGGGATCACAACTGAGCTGAAACCAAGAGTCAGACACTTAACTGACTGAGCCACCCAGACACCACTGAAATGGCTTTTTAAACTATACGACACCAAGTGCTTGGGTTGTGCTCAGCTTCCATAAATGAAATAATTCCAGGCACTGCCTCATGGAAAATTCAACCAGAATTATTAAAGGTTTTCAGTAAGATCCATCCCTTAGATTGCTCATGTATATGCAATAGTGTTGATGTATAAGATGTTGAATACGGTCATCTTAAATTCAAGTATGAAGTTAGGCTATTAGCAATGGTACACTCTGAGTGAGCAGGTTAACAGGTTCAAATGCCCAGATTATGTTTAGGAAAAACTGTTCTCCTAATAGTGTGCTTGACGTGATCTTTCTTTCTTTTAGACCCAGGAGCATATAGAAGAAAGCAGAACTGGATGGGCTGGTGGAGTATGATTTTGCTATCTTTTCCTTATATTTTAATGACACTTCACAGATTCTCAGCCATCAAAGGACTTTTTTAAATGTATCCAAACTGACACTACTTGTCTCATAGAAAAAACACCAAGGTAAAAAAAACCCACAGAGGTAGGGATCCTTTCAGCAGTTTTGTGCCAGACAATTAATGTCTATATATTTAAAATTCTACTGAGAACAAATCATAGTCCTCATGTCACAACCTTAACTTTTTCAACTGACTCTCTGATATTCATAATTAATATTCTTATTAAACAAAATAAAGGCTGTTTTTCAAAAGCAATTGTAATTCGTGATCGACTTAAAATAATACTTACTAGCCAGTTGAATCCAGAAAAACCAAATACATTGGGTATTCATAGTAATTTAAACACAATCTGCCTCTTATTCAATTTCATATAAACTGAAATGAATAAATGAATTATGTATTCGTTTCCAGTGTTTAAGTGGTATCAAATAGGAAATCGTATATTTTGTTATGGTTTGTGATCACTAGATTTTTTGGATAGGCTTATTCAGTGATTTGTAAGAATTTTTAGTGTAAAAAAATCATGATTTACAAAGTTATCAATTGTGTACAATATTCTATTTGAAGAATATAAAATAGGACAGAGACCAAGTGAATGTTGCATGGATGCTGCCATTTATTACAAATACATGATTGAATTCAACTAGCATTTGGATTAAAAAAAACAAACCAAACACAGTTTCTCTGAGTAGCACAAGCAAAGAAAAAGAAGACCCTTAGGACCTGGCTTAACACATTAACCCATGATACAAGGACAATAAAGACTTCAGAGTTAATTGTAAGATGATAACTCATAAAAATTCAAAGTTAAGATGGGTAGAAAGAAGGTAAATTGCAAAGTAAAAATCTTCAGATGTCAAAAACTCCTTGTACATTTTTCTGGAGTTAGCAATTTTAGCTTACATATATTTACTCTGTCTTTAGTTAAAGATATCTCAGTTCTAAATAACATAAGAACTCTTTGCCACTGTACTAAATAACATAAGAAAAATCAGCAGTATTCAGTGGAAGGACAGAATTTTCTAAATTTTTGGAATCTTGGTCAATCCATAGCTCATCTTCCAAAAAGACAATGCCTAGATCATTGTTTGAAAACTTGAGGAAAGGGGAAGTTAATCTATGAGTTCACTCTCATTATAAAATTTCCAGTAAAGATTGGAGGCAAAGAATACTTTAAGACTTCCTTTGCTTGTATTCTCCATGATGATAATATAGCTAGAGTTACTGCAGAATATTATGAGTGACATGATTTTACAAATAGATAAACAAGGATACCAACAATCTTCTCAAAGACGTGATCTTTGGAATCTATGCACATTTATTCTGAAAATGCTGCATGCGTTCAAACCACTCTGAAATATTTTAGATTGCATCTTTTGAAATCTCTTATTTATAAGCAACTTGGAGTCAACATTTGTATCTTATCAATTTTTATAATCTGTATAGCAACAACCTTGTAATCCCAGCAAACATGAGCAGAGTGAATTAATTAATTAATTGATTAATTGCCTTCTAAAGCTGTAGAGCCTTGCTTTAAATACCCTCAGTGGAGGCACATATACATCCTTTGAGGGAAGATGAGATCCCTACATTAAATAAAAAATGATGCCAAAGTAAATCTAGTGAATAATGTATTATGTATCTGCAACATATGATTTTGTGCTAGATCATTTTAACATCTGTAGCTTTGGAATTCTATTGGAAAAAAATCATCTTTTAATGTATTCATCTCAATCTCTTAAAATTTAAAATAGTCAGTAAACTTTCTAAATACCCAAAGAGGTTTTGTCAAAAATTCTTTGTAGTGATAGCTTTCAGGAGTAAGTTCACACTCTCCCAAGGCAGCTGCTTTGAAGAAGTCATTAGATTTTACAAGCTTTGACATGTCTTTTGAAAGTCAGGCCATAGCTTCATATGCTTATAAGTCATATGTCATAATGTGCTGGATAGCTTCCTTTGACCTATAATCAAATCAGTGACTTAATAAAATTACCCAGAAAAAACCTAGGAGTATGAAATAACCTTTCAGACATTTGTTCAAGTAATATCTATGAACTTTTTAGAGAAAGTGTACAGGCTAGTCATATCAGTATAAAATTAAAGAGTGATATTGGAGAAGTTGTTCCTTTAGATTTTATTAAGGAGATTTAAACTGAAAAACACCTTTGGAAATCACCTGTGAATCAGAAAAGATTGAAGGACTTGCTAAAAGCAATGGACCTGTTACGGTGCGGGGCACGGAACTAGCAAATAGAACTTTACCTATCACTCTCTCTCCTCCAGCATGAGATAGTCAAGTGTCTTAATTTGGGGGATGTAGCCTAATATCTCCTTTGGTATTTGATCAGAAAAATAACAAACCATGAGTTCACTTTAAACAAATTTCTTTTTGCCCTGTAGGAAACCCACAAAAAGAACTATTTAATCAAAGAATGTAGTATTGAATCAGTAAAATTTGGAGAACAAACACTAAAAGCATAGACTACAATGCTGCATTTAAATTATTTTAAAATAATTAAGCAATACGGCCCCTCCCTTTGCTGTCAGTAAAACCCCTTTGTTCAGAAAAATGAGCTTGTGGGTTTTTTTTTACTTTTAAGTAAGCCTTTATTTCCTTATTTCACAAATAAAGTTGGCTGAATTGGTTGCCGGAAAAACGAGTTTTCTGCTTGATGCTTGGAAGTCTGTGCTTTTCATCAAATGTGGACTCAGCTTAGGCATCAGCCTCTGATATCTAGGACCTTGGGTTGTTTACCAACCATGGCAAGAAATTATCAGGTGGTAAATAATCTCACCTTCCAAGTAAAACAGTTTAAATGGCTTTGCAGATAGAGGTGAGTAATTTATCAGAAAATCTAAGCTGATAAAGAGACCGTGAAGAGGTCTTGTTAAAACTGAGGACCACCTAGTTACCTGTGCTTTCTAGGGTCCAGGTGTAACTTGATGCAAGACGCATTTAACTCAGGATGCATTATGGAGCTAGCTCTGGGAAAGTGAATGCGGAAATATTTCACACTCTCTTTAGCTCACCCAAGTTACCTGTTCATCTAAAGCAGCTGTCCTCAGTGTGCGCAATAAAAGGGGAGAAGATAACATTCTTTGCTTAGCGGAGATAGTCTTCCTGTTTGCCTGATTCTAAGATCTTCAAACACTCTGCCCTTTTTTTTTTTTCAATGAAAATGAAAGTTTTAAGTTTTAATCCAGAACAAAACCTTTTTTAAAGTTCCTTACTAACCAGAGGTGTGAGGAGACTATGTTTTTACTCTGGCATCTTAAAATATTTTGTGACCCTGGTTCCATTTTAGTGGTAAAAACAATGCACAGCCAGTTTTTTGTCTTTCACCCTAAGGAGTGAGAGGGAGGCATTGGAAAGTGGTTACTAGTAAGTAAGGATTATCATCATTCGTCTGAGAAGGCAAAGCTTCATTCTCAAATGAAACAATGGCTTGTCAGACTTATACTAACAAAATTCCATCCACAAAATTGCAAACCAGAATTTCTTTTCCCTGGGCCTCTTTTTCACTCAATTCACTCTTAATTTTATTTAGAGGCACAAGTCTCAATACACAGAATCCTACCAAGGCTGGTCTTATTATTAATGAAACTCATAAAGGAACCATGGAAGGAGACAGCAGTTTCTCCTTATCCCATTTTTTCATTTTGTGAAAGGCATCCATTCTATGCCAAAGTGATAAGACCTAGGACAGGGTATTAGTTTCCTGGGATCAATGTGACAAATCACCACAAACTTGGTGGCTTAAAACAATAGAAATCCATTGTGTCGCCATCCTGGAGGCTGTAAGCCCAAAGTCAAGGTGTCAGCATGGTCCTGCTCCCTCTGAAGCCTCCAAGGAAGAATACTCCCTCTCCTCTTCCACCTCCTGGTGGCTCTTGGCAGGACTCCATTGGCTTGTAACCATCTCCCCAATCTCTGCTCCCATCCATGAAGCCTTCTTCCCTGTGTCCCTCTGTGTTTCTTTGTACCCCCTCTTTTTATGAGGACACCATTCATTGGATTTGGGGCCCACTCAAATCCAATATGGTCACATCTCAATTCTTACTTTGATTATATCTGCAAATAAGGTCATTATCTTCCTTCATTTGAGCTGTTATGACAAAGTGCCATAGACTGAGTGGCTTAAAAACAACAGAAATTGATTTCTCACACTTCTGGAGGCTGAAGGTCTTAGACCAGGGTGCCAGCATGGTTGGGTTCTCGTGAGAGCTCTGTTCTGGGTTGGAGACCACCAACTTCTTGTATCCTCAAGTGATGGAGAGCAGAGCAAGGGAAGCAAGCTCTCTGGTGATTCGTAGAGGGCACTAATCCCATAAGGTTCTACCCTTACGACCTCATCTAATCCTAATTACCTGCCCAATGTCCCACTTCCTAATACTAGCCCTAATTCATATTAGGGTTTCAAAATATGAGTTTTAAGGAGACACAAAAAGTCCATAATAGTCACATTCTGAGGTTCTGGATTCACGTAAATTTTGGAGAACCCTACCCAGATCACTACAGACACTGCAACAAATAAGTTACATTTTAATAGCATGCAATCATAATCATAAATTTGGTCAAAAACCATCACTCAAAAGGCCTACAGCAACTAAAAGATACTGATAGTTTGGTTGTTGTTGCTTGGTCAATTCTGAAGGAGTTAAACATCTTGATTCCTTGTTGTGTGGAAACACTTCCAGCTAGAGAGAGCTGGCTTGGGATTATTTGTGGGAGTATCTACTGGCCGTGATGTAGAGTAGCTCTATCCTCACATAGCTATTTTACCATTTTTACCTTCCTTTTATAACCCAACGGCCAGGAAAAAAGAAGCTGACAAATGTAAGATAAGGATATATATTTTTAATTTTTTATGTTTATTTGTTTTTCACACACACACACACACACACACACACACAACACAAGCAGGGGAGGGGCACAGAGAGAGAGACACACACACAGGACCCGAGGTGGGCTCCACATTGACAGCAGGGAGCCGGACATGGGCTCGAACTCATGAAAGAACTTGACATCATGACCTGAGCCACCCAGGCGCCCCAAGGCTATTTTTTTTTTATGGGAGAAACTACTAACTAAAATTTGGTCTGAGGACTTTTGCAGGGTTTTAGTTATCTATACCATGAAGGATATGAAAGTATGGTTTGCTGAGTGTCAGGGCCTCCGTAGGTCATTCACCAGTTCCCAGTAAATGACCAGTAGGGACCCTGGGAAGAGGTCAGAGATGGGTAATGAGGTCTGCTTCGCTCCCTGAGCTCAAGGAGCAAACCTCCTACTTGCTTGTCCTGGGTCTAGAAGTTTCTTTCCATCATGAAAAACTGTAACTAGCAGGGCATGATATTTTCATCTTTAAAATGTCTTCATTGAATCATTGGCATTAGGTGCTTGGCATCCGACAAATCAAAACTCAAAAAAACTATCAGCCTTCATGAGTCATGCTTTGGTCAAATACCACATTTTGAAGTTAGACTTGGCTACATGGCAACATTCATTTATGATTCTCTTAACTCTGTTCCAAACCACAGTGTCTCCAAGCATAGGCATTCAATCAAATTAAACATTATAAACAGAGGGGCATGTAGTAGCAATTAAGCAGCAGTTGGAATGTGCAAATGCCTGTTAGAATTACTAGAAAAGCTGTCTAACTGAAAGAATGGCATTTCAGATGTGGTTGATGGACACTAGGGGAGGCAGGACATTCTGGTTCCGATAATCATGAACTATCCACTGCTTATAAAAAATTCTATAGTTTTAGTTTGGTTTGTCTTTTGAACATAACCTCTGTTCATTTCTTTCAGTTCTTTGTTTCAACACCAGTTTTCAGCTATGATGCCATTTCATACTACAAAATATTTAGCGACAAGGATGGCTACAAACATATTCACTATATCAAAGACACTGTGGTATGTTCCTTCCAAGATTTATCTCCTCAAAGATCATTCAGTTGAGGTTGCTCAAATAACGCTCAGCTTCACACAACATAATGTTTGTCTTTTTATAGGAAAATGCTATTCAAATTACAAGTGGCAAGTGGGAGGCCATAAATATATTCAGAGTAACACAGGATTCACTGTAAGTATTGCATGAAGCATGATGCACCATTCAGGTTTTAATTGGCACTGATGGACCCACAAATGATACTGTACCACCTCTTAGTTAAAAGCATTTTTTGTTACTTACTCTGTAGTGTAGTTCAGACAGCTGTGGTTTCATTAAAATTGTGTATTCTTTAATAGTTAACATGATTTCTTTTAGGAAAGAATATTTAGTCAGCAGTCACTTCTCTTCTGATACTTGGTAGATAATTACATTAAAAGTATAAAATTTTAGAAATAATAACGACTTTTAAACACAAATTTTACTCTTTAGCACTTGAAGAAATGAGCAAGCTTCAAAAGTCCATGAAGGGCAGCCCACAGATACAGAAAGTTTTTTGTAGTGATTCACTGTTATAGAAGTTTAAGATTATTATCTACAATAGCTATCTTTAAAAAAAAGTTTATTTACTTATTTTGAGAGAGAGAGAGAGAGAGAGAGAGAAAGAGAGAGAGGGAGAGAGAGCGCCAGGGGGGAGAGACAGAGAGAGAGGGAGAATCCCAAGCCGAATCTGTGCTCTCAACACAGAGTCCAACGTGGGGCTTGAACTCATGAACCATGAGATCCTGACCTGAGCCAAAGTCAGGAGTCAGACACTTAATCAACTGAGCCACCCAGGCTCCCCAGCTATCATTTTTTGAGCAATTACTTCATACCATATACTGTAAAGTAGAAACAATTACCCTGGTTATACAGATGAGAAAGCTGAGCCTTGGAAATTAACATGGCCAAGACTGCATATTTAATTAGTAGCAGAACTAGGATTCAAACCTAACACATATTAAATCTAAGGTTCTTATTGTGATCTCAACATGGGACTTCTTCCTTCCAGTTCTTTCCTCAGTCCATCCTGTGTGCTATCTAAATAAATCATCTTAAAATAATCATTTATGATCAAACTTCTCTAGTCAAGAATGTACAGTTTCTTTCCCTTGCTTCTAATAAACTCCAAATCCAGGGTACTTTCTTATAACCTGCCTGTCATTATCTGTAATTCTAAGAGCAAAGAAAGGGAATCATTAGTCCAGGCTCACTGGATAAAAACATGTCGGAAACCATTTGTCGATTTATGGCACTCTTGGAACATTTGACAAAGGAGTTTGAACATTATATGGAGAAGTCATTACAATCACCAGTGTAAGAAGAGTGATGAGATAAACGTGGATGGCAAATTTCAGACATAACAGGGTTAGGACTTCAGGGGAAACCAAAGCCAGGGAGACCCAGCTATGGTCATAATCCAGGCCTGCAATGATAGAGACCTAAATTAGAATAGTGGCAATAAAATATGGACTCTTTGAGGAAAAAGCTACGCCTCCTTTCTTTGTGTGTCCTTAGCACTTGACATAGTGCCTGACACATAGCTGGAATTCTGTAAATATTAGTTAAGTGAGTGAGAGGAAGGAGATAGACCATAAAGACAGATGGAGGTTGAACAAGACTGGTGACTTCGTGGCAGTGAAGGAAAAGGGAAAGGCAAGGCAAACTGGACTCTGCTGCAAGTGTCAGATGAAGGTAATCAATCGTGAAGCCTTTGACAGAATAAGAAAGCTGTGGGAGGGTGGGGGGAGGGTGGTGCTGTTTGGAAAAGATACTGAGTATTTTATTCACTAGTAGTTTCAGATGATGTGGAGGAAGGCAAGTGCAAGTGACCATCAGTATATCAGCGTTGAAATCAGTAAAGTCATGTAGAAAAATGCTGGGTCAGAAGATACATTTAATCCTAGGAGTGATTGGCATTCTGTTGCCTTTTCTTTTTACTCGCGGGTAACAAGGTTTTTATGACAGTGAACACATAGTAGTACCTGAGCCACTGAACAACCTCAAGAATTAAAAATTGGTAACTAAACCTAACTTTCTACAGTCTATTATGCTGTTCTTGAAGGGAAAAAAAAAAGGCGGTTTCTTCGTGATATTCAGATGAACTCAGAGGAGTGAAAATCATGCCACTAAATTGGATTTCCCACTTCATGGCTATATTAAGACAGGTTAGAACTGGGACCCAGATACTTAAGTAACAAGTATGTTCTCCTGTGACTTCTTTTGCATCTGGGTAAATCAACATGCCCCTTTGTGTTGTGTCATAGTGTGGATACGTTTCTGGATTTATAACAAACTTCTCTGTCAGGGCTTCTATAAAACAAATCCAAAATATCTTCAGAATCACAAACAGAATTAAATAATATAACATAGAGAAACCAGTAAACTTTATCATGGTAAGGAAGGGGGTGATATTAATCAATATCCTAGCTTATTTTGTATAACTCATAAATAATGAATCAGAATATAATACACCTATAGTAAAAAAAAGAATATTTGGCACACTTTAATCCTCCTATGATTTGAAAGTCAGAGTAAGTATATAAAATTCAGTATTATAAACAGCAATGACTGGGGCACCTGGGTGGCTCAGTCACTTAAGCATCCAACTTTGGCTCAGGTCATGATCTCATCGTTCGTGAGTTCGAGCCCCACCTCAGGCTCTCTGCTGTCAGCACAAAGCCCACTTCAGATCCTCTATGCCCCCTCTGTCTGCCCTTCCCTCACTCATTCTCTCTCTCTCTCTCTCTCTCTCTCTGTCTCTGTCTCAAAAATAAATAAACATTTAAAAATAAGTTAATAACCAGCAATGATTTATCTACATAAGTGCCAATTAATATAGTTTCATTAGATGAACATTGGACTACATTGTTTACTCTATTAGTACTAAAAATTCTATCACCATTTAGTTATAAATATTTATCTAATAGCTTCTGAATGTATTTCAGGTTTTATTCTAGCAATGAATTTGAAGGCTACCCTGGAAGAAGAAATATCTATAGGTAATTTATGTCAATTCATTCTAGTATTTGTATACATTAATTTGAATGAAAATATGTCAGAGCCCTTTGGATACATAGAATATCTTTAAAGCATAAATGTAATAAAAATAATATATGAATTAAGGTAAAACATTTGGAGCATACTGTACCCCACATCAGTATAAAATATACACCCCCCAAATATTAGCTAACTCAAAATGTCTTCAGAAAGAAAAGCCAAGGAATTCTAATGCTGATAAAAACATGATACTAAATACTTCAACTAAATTTAGAGGTAATTGACGATGTTCATTCACTTAGCAGACACTAATTAAGTCCCTATTGTGTACCAGGTATGGCGTTGACTCCCATATTGTGTGATTTCTTTTAACATGGTTCACCTTGGCATAAGCCTATTAGGATTGGAGAAAATTCCTCTCTCTTCCCAAATTAGTGTTTAAGTTGGCCCAATTGTCCCCTTGGCAAATGGAATGGTGGCCTCGCCCCACTAAACATTTTTAAAAAGGGAGAAAAAATGAATGGTGCCCTCAACAGCCCTTTCTGATGTAGAAGTAAAAGGCATAGGCTGATAGTAAAAGACATGGGCTGATAGTCTGCTATATGCCAGGCACGTTTTTATCTGCTTTACATATGTAATTTTGTTGAATCCCTACAACTTCAGGAGGCAGGCAATACTGTTATAGCCAGAATTTGTACCTGGGCATGCTGACCTAATCCCCTTACTGTTAACTGCCTACATAATATTTCCAAGATTACACCAAAATGTGAACATGAATGCAGACTGTAACCAAGGAAATAAGAAATTTTCCCTCTGCTGCATTCCTCTGCTCCTTCCTGTATCATGACTTCTTATCTGTTGGGGAGAATCCCTCTATGGCGCCAGCAATGTCCCTGGCTCCCCTCTACCATGTCCAAGGCAAGATCAAGGGCAGCAGCAGAAAGAACACTGCAGCAGCCACAGATTATTTTACCAGTCACAACAGATTCTGACCCTGACCCATGTTGGCATCATACCATCTAGTCTGCCCCAAATGAGATTCTGATTCTGAATGTTTGGGGTAAGGTCTTGGAGTCTGTATATTAAAACCAACCACCTCCTTCAGGAACCACACAGAAGGTTCTACTGGGGAGAGGGTGTAGGTCCATGTTGGCTTATGTAAGAATGCCGGTAGGGAAGCATTCCCAGGAAGAGCTTCTCTGAACCAAAACTTCCTTCTGAAAAGAATGAAAGGCACTGGAGGCACTTAAAAACTGTGTTTTTTTTTAATTTCCAATTTGCTTATTACTAATTTCCCCTTCCAGATATATGATAAGAACAGCGACCCTTTTCTTGGTGAGACTGCCAGATTTCCTTGCATGTTTTACATGGGAGTACAAAAAGAGAGATGGAAAGATGAAGAACTATGCATTGCCAACCAATTTGTAAGATGTGAGAGATGAATGGCTATGGGAAGTGGTTACCTCACTTCCATTCAAGGTGTTAGGTATTTCTCCCACCCCAGAGAAACTGGGGGGGCTTCTCCCTCAAGTCTGGTGCCTCTTCAAGCAAAGATGATTGAAAATCAGGCTACATCAAAATACTGTAATTCCCCTTCACTTTAAATGATATTGGCAAGAGAAAAATAGAGTGGGTTTGATGTCAATATGTAAATTAGTCATTTTACATGGAGTAGTACATTTTGATAAATACAATCTCAAAATTTCAGCTTAGTTTTATTTTCATTTTCCTCTAGAATTAGCATTGGAAGCTATCCTCCAAGCAAAAAGTGCATTACTTGCCATCTAAGGAAAGAAAGGTGCCAATATTACACAGCAAGTTTCAGTGACTACGCCAAGTACTATGCACTTGTCTGCTATGGTAGGTAATGGACCCAACACGAACTCTACCACATCACTGCCAGTGTGGTTGCCTTCATCACCACTATCCTCTAGCCGATCTTAACTACGGGTTATCAAGTACCTTTATGGGAGGGGATCTTACCTATGTTATCTGACCTGATGCTTATGGGGGAAAAGAATAAAAAGAAGATAGGAGAGC